>NW_024882705.1:0-207364 GCF_019059575.1 Amphibalanus amphitrite | reverse complement strand
AATTTTTGTTGGTGAAACTCGTCGCTGTGTGGCGTCTATTTTTTCGGCTGGATATTTTATTTCGGCGGCCGGCTGGTATTTTTTGGTAAAACTGGCCTCTGACCTTAGGTCACAGATATCAAAAATCCGAGATATACATTTTATACATACTGTTACTCATATCAATCGCTGAAAGTTTCAAAGTGATCGTTCAGTCGGTGTAGCTATAGCGAGCCTTTGAACTTTTTCTGAGGTAAGGTCACTTGACGTGACCTGGTGACCTGACCTTGAACGGCCTAGGTCTGAAATTTTCACAACATGTGCGGAAATGATGTAGGAACACGTGTACCAAAAACGGCGGCGCTGCGCGCCGCCGTTTTTGAGATATTCGCGAAAAACCTGAGGGGGGGGCGTAAAAACGCCCCCCCCAGCACGGCGCGGGTTAACCAAAAACAAATGTCCTACTTTATCAGTTATCGTGCTGCTCTCGCATCCACATAGGGGAGAGTGGGGTAAGATGCCCAGGGTGGGAAAGACGCCCCACCCCCTCTAGCGGCGAAACAAAGAATTGAACCCGGAAATTAATGTTCTTAGCGTAAAGCGGAAGCCTGCCTTGTTAACTGCACAAAAATTTGCGAAGCTCAGTTGGGCAACGGCTGGCTGGTGAATGCATGTTTTTTATTTGCTGCTTTCGAAAAATATTTTGGTGTTAAAACATTGTAAATATCAAAGAAGGTAGATAATTTTTGCGTCCCTTGATATAGTCGTGATACATTAACATGCGTGTACTGTGTCCCAAACAGTTTGTTTCAGGGTGTAGTTTTATGGCTAACATATTGTACTGATTTAATGTTACTTCGGTACCTTGGGGTAAGATGCCCCCTGTCCTGATGGGGAAAGACGCCCCCCTAAATCCGTAGGCTGTCCTTCAAGCAGCCCGTCAAATCATTTATTACATGCTTGTGATGAGAGACAAAAGCCGATCTGGGACTATTGAGAGTTCAGTACGGTCGGGTGCTCCCCATGCCGGTCTCTCGGCCCACACAGCGACTTTTTGGGCGGCATCCGACTCTGAGAGCCCTCACGACGGCCTCGGTGGGCCCCATTATTGGCTCCAGGGCCCCTCACGATATCCTTTGAGGGCTCCCACGTTGGCTCCACGGGCCGCGCTGGCATCTGCGGTCCCCACGATGGGCTCGAGGGCCCTCAAGCATCATGAAGACCTATAAGGGCCCCACAGTGGTCTCCGAACGCCACCACGGAAGCTTGTTTGGCCGCGCTGGACTATGATGACCCTAACGATGACCTCTGAAGCACCTTACGACCACTTTTGAGGGCCCTTACGATGACGTTTGGTGTCTACTGCAGGCTCGAAGGGACTACTGATTCGTTCAGGCGATTCACGTGCCCATTTATGTCACTTATAGTGCAGGGGGCATCTTCCCCAACGCCAGGGGGCGTCTTCCCCACCCTGTGGGGTAAGATGCCCCCTTTGACTTCTTCAGGAAAATGCTTTATAGCAAAAAAAGTTATCATATTTCAGGCACGAAAGTGTGATGTTTTTGGAGAAAAATGATGTCGACTTCCGTTGAAACTCCAAGTTTTTGCTTTCCGATCGTCATTTTCGAATAATATATGACATAGTAAAACCCTGGGCATCTTTCCCCACTCCCCTACTTTTAGAGTCACAGTCAAGCAGCTTTTCGTATAATTTTGTAAATATGTACTTTTAATTTAGCCTGAAGATGTTCTATTATGAACGAAACGTCGCATACTCATCAATACAGTGGGACCTATTTTGGAACTATCGTGTCTGAATACCCAAGAGAATACAAGAAAATAGTCCGAGAACTCGAAAACACGGCGAAGAAAGTGTTAAACGCTCGATACGCAATATATATACGCCGAAAAAACAAGACGGGGGTCAAACACCCCCCCCCCCCCCGACCCAGCGAGGGCTAAATGTTCAAATATATGTTACTGAACAATATGTTAAAGGAAGGGTGCCACCTTCCGAAATTTTTGTTCTATGAATCTATTTTACTTATTTGAATTTTTAGACGTGGTTAGCGCGTCCACAATATACAAAAAACCGAAACATTGCATTTAATACATTGGCCAAAAAAAAAAGATCGTTGTTTATATCACCACTACAACTCAAGGTCGTTTGATGTGGCAGCTAGGACGGCTGGCATATCCTGTTGTCATGGCAACATATCATTCTGCCATTTGCATTGATGGCGCAACTGAGACAAAAAGATGAACAAATAAAAAGGAAGAAGATAACATGATTTGAACTAAGTTGTAGGTAACCAAGTAGGTAACTGTTGGCCATATTTGCCAACAGTTAAAGAACATCAAATAAGTCGAGTAAAGGTTTTTCCTTTACAATGCTTAAGAGATCTATGGAACCCTTCACCCTTCATGCAACTTACTAGAAAAACTTCCCAATTAAAATTTTAAAACTTAAGTGTATACCATAAAGAAAAAATATACCCTTTCAAAATGATAAAACATGCTTCAAAAGTATAACTTTTATCCATACCTTTGCTGATTTCATGTTTTATAAAATACCCTTAACACGACGAGGAAATAGTGCTGAAGATTTTTGCCTGCCCGAATGCTGGCAGCAAAACTCGCAAATGATAACTTCACGTGCGGATTCAATGCTGACCGTCTCGAGCATAGGTAAGTGAAGCCGGTTTTTAGGTTCATGTGAGGCTAATCTTGTAAAAACTGCGTTGTGTCCAAAAGGTGGCACCCTTCCTTTAAAGTTTCTTTCGGGAACCATTGACCAAAACCAGAGGCAATCCGCTCACCTTCAAGCGCAAGGATTAGATCGCAAAACCGAAATGGTCAGTTCAACAGACCAAAACCATGTAGTTTGGTAAATATACATCAAGCTACATACATACCTACATTAGATCATCTGGCAACTGAACGGACCACCCGTTCCGTCGTTTCCATCCTCAGGACAGTCAAATCCTTCTCCTCCACGCCTCAAACACCCCTGCTCCGGCTGGACGGGAACTATACCCTACGGGAATGGCTCCACTGGAGCTAGCCCGTAGCCGGGTTGCAGTGAGTGCCAGTGGGTTACGCGGCCTGTCCAACCGGACGGCTCAGCCCAGACTCATGGGGTGCCTCCAGGACCAATGCCTTCCCTAATCCCTATCATCCTTCCGGCCTCTGAAATGGTCTTATAGGACAGAAAGGGCCAGGACCCAACAAAACAAACAAAAATGAACGGACCGGACAAGAGCATAGTCAAGAGTGTCGTAGGAAAGTAAATTTATCTCCAGGATCCTTTCGATGGACGCCATAGCCCTCGGAGCCGCCAACGATGAACTGACTGAAGATGACGGTCCGGCCGGAGAGGAAGTCACAGACTGCCAGAAGTCTCCGTGGACGGTCAGTTCCCGGGCCGAGTCGTCTCCGTTAGTACACCACAGCTCAGCCCCGCGCGAACGGGCTTTGACGTCCTCATAGGGAGATCAATATATCACAATTGGTCATGACATGACTTATCCAGTCAATACAGCAATGGTCATCAAACTTAGATGAATCTATGAGAAAATTTGCAGGTACCATAAGGCAAACTGCCACAAAATATAACACGCAGTTTGATAGGACAGATCCTGGATTTCAAGACAACAACACCTGAATATATCTGACCCCGGTACTGGAAGGCCACTAGGTTTTGTTCTTCCTCCGAGCGGGCACAGTTGACCCTTCTGAGCCATTGCTGCAGCTCGGGTCTTCGGCATTCACCGAGTGATGCACCCGGTCACCCTTCTTGATCTGAGGGGTACCAAACAAAAACTAGTCCATCAATTCAAGGAACCAAACAAAAATATCACATCAATCCTGGGACCAAAACAAAAATATCACTATGCAATGAAAACATTGTCAATTTTCTATGTTTCTAACATTAGTTTGAAATGTTTCTAAAAGTTTTTACTCGTCTAAATGACTCATAGTAAGAGATGCGACATGTGACAGTGTAAAAGCAATGGGGCCACGCTATATTCTTAACATATATGAAACCAGCAAAATATGTATTCGCAAGAATAGCAGAGGAGATTCGACAGAAATGACAAAACTGACCTGCCATCTGTACCCGGTGGTCGAGCCTGACCCTGTTCGGTGGTCAAATACCTCGTAGGACCGAGTCTTTGGCGCGCAGGAAGGTCCTTTTCTGCCAAAACTCCTGGAATCAAATAAACGCATAACTTGAAATCACCTAAATAGAAACACATGACTGTACTGATACACGGGACACCAAATATGCAATACAAGCACCATTACCAAATGATACAGCAGTTGCTAAACGCCTCGCCATTGTCTTGCCTCATTAACTTACCGGTGCCAGACGCTGGATTTCGCGACTGACCAAGCGGAAGGCGGCAGGGTCTTGACGTCCTGTCGGCATCTCCGATACTGGGTCGTGCCTGGAATAGTAATGTACCTATAGTGATGTCAATCGGATAATCGGAATACCGATACCAAACCAAATACCAACCAAAACCACGGAAAATACCGAAACCAAACCAACTTGGAAACTGAGGGAAATACCAACTTTTTACCGATTTCTAGCCGCTTATACATGTGAGGGCTTAGGATACCAACAAAATACCAACACATTACGGTTGAAATACCAAATACCAATGGTATCGGTTTGGTATCGGTATACCAAAAAGTTTCGTATCCGATGACATCTCTAGTACCTATGTAGGCGCAATGTCGACAGAGGATGATATAATGCAGGAATGAGCTTATCCTTATACTTACCTATAGAAATCAGCCGGCATGTTTTCGGAACAAAGATCATAGAACTGTTAACTGGTCGCATCCATGTCAGTATCGACAAAATTGCAGCACAGGCAATAACTGTCAAGAAAGTTTTGTAATATAAAAATCGACAACTTCCACATGCACCTATTGTCATTTGCAATTTAGCACCAAATCGAACATATTCAAAATTAAATGTTGAATATGGGGGCACCTACTGATAACTAACAGAACAACACAAAACATGAACAGAGATAATAGGTATGGACTTCATGGAGGATAGTCCCTACCTTGGTATCGGTATATCTTTAGCGTCCATGGACGACATTCACGTCCCAATCGCGGCAGCACACGTCACAAACTGTCAGAAAATAGGGCGGAAAAGTATTATTGACATGATGGAGGATACAGTACGGTTTTATCATTACGTTTCTGTACACCGAAACAGTACGTGTTTGGTGGTTCTTATTTGTCTGCAATTTTGTGACTCTTATCATGTAAATTCCTCCGTTGATGAGAAAAGTTGTAATGACTAAAAGGAGGAGAATACCTCACATAGTTACCATCATCGAGACCATCCACATCACGGTAGTTTATGACGAGACGTGGACTCTTCTGAACTCTCCTTCGGCAAAGACTGCAATGAAATACAATGAATGGTTTTGTATGATTGGGTGGCATTAATCTCAGGGCCCAATTCAAAAGAACGTATGACTGTCAGACCACTACATCACTTTGTAGAGTCTAAATCAAATAAAATTAAAAAACTGACAATTTGTCTGCAAAAGGACAATACAAAGGTCGATGATAAAGAGAGAGAAAATGCATTTTCCTGACATCTGTCAACTTACTTCTGCCGAGTCTTCACTGTCCGACGGGCATCCCAGTAGCATATCCCTTTTACATTGGACATGAACAAGCCTGAAAAAGAAGCACCACAAATATATATCATTTCATCAAATGGATAGTCTAGAATGTCAAATAACTACTCAATTTCAGCACACTGAGTCATGCTCACCTGTCTCGATCCACTCAGTGAACCCCAAGAAGTCCTCAGACGGTGACGGCGATCTAGGTCGGAACTTTTCCTCCTTCACCAGAGACTGCAGAGCTTTGTCCGACAAAGGATCGTCGTCGACACCGAGGGAGACGACGGCCGCTCAACCTAGACCGGATCAAGAGACCAACATATTCAATTAAACATTAGATGCTCTTCAACCACAAAAATGAAAATTGAACAATTTTGCGCTGCCATTCCCTTTTATCAACCTTGCGTAAAAACAAAAAACAAAAACAAAAACAATGGAGTGATCACCATGCATTTATAAACTACCCTTGGTGAAGTGACTTCAATCTTTATCTCCTCCTTCACAACTGGCCGAAAGTCGCTCTCAGAGCCACTGTCTATGGGAGTGGAATCACTTTCCCTCTGGGAGTGCCTCAGACTCTGTGAAGGACCCCATTCCGTCGCTGTCAGGGAGCCCTTCCGAGACCATTTGGTCCTTCTGGTGACGTTGATGCAGCCCGCATGAGCGGCAGTAATTCAGACACTGGTGGATCTGGATGGGGTCCAACGTTGATTGTCATTCACATTGAGTGACTAGATAAAAGCACAAAGGGAGAAGTTATGTAGCAAGAAAATGGCAAAGTTGCAGAGTTATCACCACCAATAATTGAATAATTCCTTAGTAATTGATGATCCATAAAATATCTCTGAATAATACCATGGCATGGTTTGGTTTGTCAACAAGAATACCTACACGACGTAAATAATGGAGGCTCATTACGAGCGAGCGAGCGCAGCGAGCGAAGCGAAGTCTTTTCAATATAGGTAACGGAAAAATCTCAGTAATGCGGCCCGGCCGGCCGGCCTGTAACGCTTCTGAGAGGCTTATATCTCAGCAACCGCTGGCCGAATGGCGCGGTCTTTTTTTGCTGGGTAGCCCCTCCCTTCTACCCGTAATGACTACTTTGATACATACATGACTGATACATTTTGATACATTGACGACTTCTGCTAAAACTGCACATTTGCTTCGAAATTTTCCACCCCACGTCGCCGTTCCCCCAACGTTCCTTCTGTGTTGACCCCGTCTGTCGGAATTCAATGTGTCGGAGGAGGCTGTGCGTGGTTTACTCCGGGAGCTCTCCCGCAAGGCTTCAAGCAAGGCGTGTGGTCCTGACGGATTGAGCGCCCGCATTCTCCGTGAGTGTGCAAATGAATTGGCCGCCCCTCTGTGTAAACTTTTACGCATATCCCTTTCATCCGGTATCTTTCCTGAAAAGTGGTCTGAAGCCAACATAGTTCCCATTTTCAAAAAAGGATCGCGGAACGATCCAGCTAACTACCGTTCTGTATCGCTTCTTCCCCTATGTGCAAAGGTCTTTGAAAAGATTGTAAGCGAGCAACTCTTCCAACATGTCCAGCCTCACCTTTCTCCGTTCCAACACGGATTCGTCCCAAACCGGTCATGCGCCACGAACCTCGCGTCCTTCCTGTCGCACGGATGGGCGGCCATCTCAAACAAATCCCAGCTGGATACCGCGTACACAGATTTTAGCAGCGCATTTCAGAGTGTCAATCATTGTTTGCTACTGCATAAGCTCGAAAGGATGTACGGCGTTGACGGCAACGCTCTGCAGTGGTTGAGGTCCTACTTGGAGAGGCGCAAACAACGCGTTGTGTTGAACGGGAAAGTGTCCGAGTGGGTTCCGGTTGTGTCTGGAACACCGGAAGGGGGTCACATCTCTCCGTTGCTGTTCTCTCTCTATGTGAATGACCTGCCAACTGTTATTTCCGCCAGCTGTTTGCTGTTTGCTGACGATCTGAAGTTGTTTCACGAGGTTAGGTCCGATGATGATGTTCAGACGCTCCAGCGACACGCTGGGACTTGAACGCAGTGACACGCTGGGCGGCCGACTGGAAATTGAAGCTAAATGCAGCTCCAAATGCAAGTCATTTAAAATCACACTTAAACGTAGCCCCATTGACTCGACATATTCGATCAATGGCACTATTTTGGAAAATGTCACATCGATCCGAAATTTAGGCATCATTCTTGATCAAAAGCTAGATTTCGCCGATCACGTGCATTCAGTGGTCACACGGGCTAATAGAGCGCTCGGGCTCCTCATTCGAACGTTCCAGTCGGCTTCCCCCAAGTGTAAGCTGGACAGGCAGGCCGTGTTGGCGGCTTATTACGCCAATGTTCGATCTGTGGTCGAGTACTGTTCAGTGATATGGGGCGGAGTGGCCAAATCTCATCTCGTTCGTGTGGAGAGGGTGCAACACAAGTTTTTGATGTGGCTGGCTTGTCGCACCACGAAATTCGTCGCTCAAGTACTCGGACCTATTGTCATCATTTCGTGTGCCACACTTAGGAGCACGACGCGCAAAGTGTGATGTTCTGTTTTTATGCAAGGTGTTTAAAGGCTTCATCTCATCATCATATTTAATTGGGTCTTTTAAGCTCCATATATCCGCGAGGCCAACCAGAAACACACCATTCATTGATGTGCCGTTCGCCAGGGTGAACACCATATCAGGAGGGCTTATTGTGCGCATTCCTCGCTGCGTCAATCAGTTTCTTGAGTTCTCGCCTAGGTCAGATATTTTCTTTGACTCGATCGGGCGGCTCAAGCGAGAGGCATCGGCGTATGCGTCAACACTGGCGTGCGTTATGTGACAGTCGGCCTCTGTCGGATGCAAAGAAGTGGTTTGTGTGTGTGTGGGGGGGGGGGGGTATTTATGCATGTTGATGCATGCGTGTGCGTATGACTTCACCTGTCATTGGGCGTAAGCCTGTTGGTGATTTATGAAAATACAAGAATACAAGAATACATCTCAGTGACCGCCGTGGCACGTGCCACGTGAAAAGTCAAGGGTGTTCAAGCATTTTGCAAAAGCAATGATTTTGAGAGGCCCATATCTCAGCAGCAGCTTGAGCGATTGTCTTGCGGTCATTTTTATAGGGTAGCTGCATCCCTTCTACCAAAGGTCGGATACTTTTCATCTATGTGAGTGACCCCCACTGCACGTGCAAAATACAACAATAAGAGGTGCCAAATTTGTTCCCATTTCAGTAACTCGGTAATTACTGGGGCGATTTCGCTGAAACTTGGCATACAGGTAGGCACCCACCAGGCAATGCATTCCCAATGTGTTGCGGTTAGGGTGCTACTGCACATGCGCACGTGCAGGGGGCGTTTCCAGATCTCGAGAGCGGCTGGACCGATGGCGATCAAATTTGGTACACGGTTAGGGACCGGTTAGTAGGGTGCCGTGCAAGTCAGTCGGGACCCATTTTGCACGTGCGCACGTGCAGGGTGTCGCTTCCAGATCTCGAGAACGGCTGGGCCGATTGCGCTCAAATTTGGCACATCGCTAGAGACCGGTTAGTAGGGTGCCGTGCACAAGTCAGTTGGAGGTACCTCCTCGCAATTTCGCACGTGCAAGGCCCACCCTCTCGCTCGCTCCGTTAGTCGCCCCAAAAGGCGTTATACTGGTTCTAAAAGATCTCATAGCGAGCAATCCATTGTTTTCCCCGCGTCTTTTTAGCTTTCTTACTTGCTGAGATTAACCGGTGTAGCAAAGTATAAAAATCCTGTGCATAAAAATCCCCCGCCAGAGGGGCCCCTGCCCATCAAGGGTCGCCTACCAGAGGGGCCTCCTGAATCCTGTCCAGAAAGGGCCTCCTGTGCAGAGGGAGCCTCGGGGGTCTCCTGCCCACGAAGGATCTGCTGTCAGAGGGGGCCTCTCGATTCCTGCCCAGGTAGGGCCTCCTGGGAGAAGGTACCTCACATCCAGGAGGGGCCTCCTGCTCATCAAGGGTCGTCTACCAGAGGCCTCCCCCACATGGCGTAACCCCCCCCCCCTAAGGTTTTTCGCGAATAACTCGCGTAAAAAGCGGCCGATCGCGACGAAACTTTCAGTAC
Source organism: Amphibalanus amphitrite (assembly GCF_019059575.1). NCBI lineage: Eukaryota > Metazoa > Arthropoda > Thecostraca > Balanomorpha > Balanidae > Amphibalanus > Amphibalanus amphitrite. Next base: position 197,659 of record NW_024882705.1, on the reverse strand, counting down.
CCTCGCATGGATCAATTTTACACCTACCCTGAAAATTTCATGACCCTGACCCAAATGACCTTTGACCTGTGACCTCTTTTCCGAGACCATGTTTGGCCGAATCGCGATTCGGCGTATGTCGGCTCGCATTAGCCGCGCGTTTGCTAGCTTTTCGTGGTTTCCAACGTTCAAACATGTGATTTGATGTTGCTCCCATGCATTAGGGTGGATGTCAAGGTCACCTGAAGATCAGGTCAGGTAATTGACCTTTGGTGACCTCGGGTGACCTCGGTTCACTTTTTCGAGTTTTACATGTTTCTAGGCCAGTTTTTTTTAGCTGAATTCGAATTTAGCAACCATTTGAACATTAACGAAGTAGTTTTGGTGCCTTCGTAACATGTTACGAAGCTGTCAGAGGTGGTTGACACGTATTACGAATACCCGTCACAACCCCTACCGGTTGACCTGACCTGACCTGACCCGACCTGGTCTAAATGCTTAAAGACATCAACTCTGATCAAAACTAACACGATATTCGTGATCAGCACCCCGGAAAACCACATAGCAGCCACACTTTACGACTTTATAACAGGTCCCGATGTTCCCGGTTTTCGGGTCATTGACCTGACCTGGAAGGTCACCCGATGACCTAGGACCTTAAAATTGGGTATCATCGGCTTCCGTCTCGTGACGGGCAAGCACGCTCGTTTTTTTCCGCGAAGCTCTAGCTCGATCAGGGGCCAAACGCGAGGGGGGTCGTACCAACCCCCCCCCCCCCCTTGTGCCGTCGAAGGACGCAAAATGGCCTGTGCCGGCGAGGGTTAAGGTGTGGAATACGTGGCCCAAATCACTTGCTGTCTGTTACTCCCAGCCATTTGGGCTACAGAGGTCAACAAAGGTAACGACCCCAAATTTGCGCAGCAGACTGTGGCCCACCCAGTGGAGGTAGAGGACTGAAACTGGCACCGATCGACTCGCCAGAACCTGATACTAGTTTTACTTCCCACAATCGACTTTACCTCTAAAGGTAAAGAAAAGTTTTTACTTAGGATCATTCTCGCTTCCAGGTTCAGAAAATATTTTCACAGCAGTTCTTGAGCAGGAGGAATTTTTATGGGAAGCATATCATTCTAACATCAACCTATTTTGAAGCCAACCCTCTTATCCAGATAGGGTCTCCTGCCCAGAGACGGTGTCCTGTAGATGAAACGTCCCATTTACATGTAGAGGGCCTCCTGCCAATGAGGCCCCCTGGCTCATCCCAAGATAGAGCCTCTGTGCAGAGGGAGTCTCCCATTTAGAAGGGGCTTCCAGTCCTGTGTATTAACGATCTCTTGCCGAAGGGGGCCTCCTGGCTCCTACCCGCATAGAATCTCTCGTGCAGAGGTAGCCTCCCACCAAGAAAGGGTCCTGTACAGAGGAAGCCTCGGGGTATCCTGCCCATAAAGGAGCTCCTGCCAAATGGGGCCTCCCACCTCCTGCCCAGATAGGGCCCTCTGTGCAAAAGGGAGCGTCCCATCCAGAAGGGGCCTCCTAAGCATTAAAGGTACTCTGCCAGAGGGGACTCCTGCCCATCAAGGGTCGCCTACCAGAGGGGGCCTCCTGAATCCTGTCCAGAAAGGGCCTCCTGTGCAGAGGGAGCCTCAGGGCCTCTTGCCCATACAGGATCTCCTGCCAGAGGGGGCCTCGTGATTCCTGCCCAGGTAGGGCCTCCTGTGAGAAGGTACCTCACATCCAGAAGGGGCCTCCTGCTCAACAAGGGTCGCCTACCAGAGGCCTCCTGGCCTCTGCCCAGATAGTGCTTCTTGTGCAGAATTAAAGTAGTCAGGCAGGAAAGTCAAGTAAAAGTAAGTACCCGAAGCGGTGCCCAGGGGCCTCCTGAAAATGCCGGAGCGGGGGGGGGAGCCCAAGGCCCCCTTCGGTGCGCCACTGTTCGCAAAACACCCGCGTAAAAAGCGGCCGATCGCGAAGAAACGACCTTTCAATGTCAAATTATGGTTCATTTGAAGGGTCTCGACAAGTGAAACACGATGCTGGCAAAAGTAAAATCGTGGCTCTTTTGAGTCATGTTATTGCTGAAAAACACTTCGTAAAAACGTTTTTTTTTAGTTTTTGCCCTCTGGAAGCCAACTGACCTCCAGTTGATCTGAGGTCAAGTCTGAGGACATGTTGGCAAAAGAGCATTAAAAGAGCGCTATCAAATGCGCTTTTCCGCGGCGCTGCAGCTCTATCGGTTCCCGAGTTAGCCGTTGGCGGTTTCCAAAATGTTGAATTGGCCAACATTTTACCTTTGGTGACCTCTGGTGATCTGACCTTTGACCTGACCCAAAAATTACTGCAGTGTTTTCGTCCTTATTTTGGATGTTCTTTTGACTGCCATTTACCGCGCGTCGCTATGTGGCCCAGGAGCCAAGTTAGAAGGGAGGTGTTCAGGCACCCCCGGCCCAGCGCGGAAGTCTGGGAGCACCGGCCCGGCACTGGCTAATTTAGCAACCATTTGAACATTAAAAAAGTAGTTTTGGTGCCTTTGTAACAGTTACGAAGCTGTCAGAGGCTATCGACACCTACCTATCACGAATACCCTAACCAAGCAGGACCCCTACTGATTGACCTGACCTGTCCCGACCTGGCCTAAATGCAAGGCAACATCTGTGATCAAAACTAACATGATATCCATGATCAGAGTGCTGTTCACGGGCACCTGCGGTGACTGCGGTAGCTGCGGTAGATCGCAGGCTGTAAGTCCCGCCCACTTGTGTATACGTCATCACGCGTTCGTCTGCGGCGGCTGTGTCAATTTTGCGCCCAAGTAACACGAATGCGCAACTGCCGCGCCACTTTGTATGACAAATGGTTCCTGCGGCCGCTGCGGTCGGATCGTTTCGACCGCAGGAGACGCAGGCGACCGCAGCCGACCGCAGCCGTATGACGTCACACCACCCGCCCCATCCCCACTTTCTGTGACGTCATTACCCGGCTGACCGCCGAGCCGCAGCTACCGCAGCTACCGCAGGTGCCCGTGAACAGCACTCAGCATCCCGAAAACCAAATAGCAGCCACACTACAATGTCCCAACAGGTCTCAATTTTCCCAACTTCTAGGTCATTGACCTGACCTCAGAGATCAACATTTGACCTATGACCTTAAAACTGGGTACCGTACTTCAGGAACGTAGCCAAGGGGGGGCGGAGGGGGCGCCCGCCCCTCCCTTGAGGTTTTCAGGAGGCCCCCGAAAGGATTCAGGCCAACGTGGGCCTTCGGCTCACATTGGCCTGAATCTTTTCGGCCTGAATCCAACGCACGTTGGATTCAGGCGTGCTAAGACATTCTCATCATGAATCTGCCAGGCATTTGATGCGCATTTGATTCAAGTAGTGCGCAAATCTGTTTTTGTATGGGTCCGTACACAAATCTGCTATATTTGGGTACGATGACGTCACATGCGTACCCATTTTTAGCAGGTCCGTACCCATTTTTGGCAGATTTCTGTTAAAAATAGCAGACTGCTAAAAATGGCAGATTTTACCACAGTTTCCCCGACTGAGTTGGGGTGCTACTGCACGTGCGCACGTGCAGGGGGAGCTTCCAGATCTCAACATCAAGAATGGCTGGGCCGACTGCGCTCAAATTTGGTACACGGTTGGGGACCGGTGTCATGCAAGTCAGTTTGGACCCCATTTGCACGTGCGCACGTGCAGAATGCCACTTCAAGATCTCAGGAACGGCTGGGCCCATTTCGTTCAAATTTGGCACACCGCTAGCTACCTACCAGTTAGAAGGGTGCTTTGCACAGGCCCGTTGGAAGTCAAAGTACCCTCTCGTCCTTCCGCACGTGCAGGGCTCACCATCTCGCTCGCTCGTTCTTCGCCCAGAAGGCGTTTTACTGGTTGTAATGCCCACAGTACTACCATGCTGCTTCTTACCATGCTGATCCATCTCAAACTCCAACTCAAGATCTCTCGTTTTCTGCGTGAGTTGAGTTTTATATAGCCTCTATATCCTTCAGTTGAGAGTCCAACCGCGCATCACAACACAACACGCGTGCTGAACCACGTGCTACTGCATCAAAACTGCGTCATGAATGTCGAAATCCAAGGCTCAAGGTCATCGAAATCTACACGACCATCAAATAAGTAGCAGATTGATATTCGCAGCAAGATTCGCAGATATCCAGCTAAGAAATTGATATTCGGACGTGGACAAGCATTATCTATAAGAATCTTGCATCAATCATCACCAGACTTTGATGATGGCGCCGACGGTCTGTGTATTCGTTTTGTTAAAAAGTGCCTGATCTCACTGTACCACCCTCTTCGATCTCCCATCACAAATGACTAGATGAAATGGAGAGAAGTGGTCGAAGGAAACTAACAATTCTGTACACAAACATTGACCAATACTTAAACAAGAGGGAGGACCTGGCCATGTTCATTTCAAACAACGAGCCTGATCTGATACTTTTGTGTGAGGTCATCCCAAAAGCCCAGAGCCATCCAATGCACCCTGCAACTATGGCCCTTCCAAACTATACCATGTTCCTGAACTTTGACCCTGTCAAGGATAAACTGGGACAGGGGGGGCGCACGAAGCATCTGCATATTTGTCAGTGCAAAGTGGCAGGCTACAGAGGTGTCTTTCCCAGCCTGCTCTTTACTCTTATGAAGAACAGCTGTGGGTCAAGCTACCTTTGCTAGGTGCTGACCAGCTGCTCATAGGATGTCTGTACAGAAGCCCATCCAGTGACGGGAACACCTCAACTGACAACCTAATATCTCTGCTGAAAACTGTTGTTTCCCAAAAGTTCTCCCACATAGTGATTGCGGGTGATGTGAATATGCCCCAGATCGACTGGAACGATCACTTCTCCCCAGGGGTGTCGATTTTTCAAAATGGTTGGGGGTGCTCAACCCCTGCACCGGGTGAAAGATTGCAGCTTTGCCATGGGGCACAACCGTGCAAGGCATGGTTGGGTATCACCATAAGGTACTGATAATCACGGGATTTCCCCCCCCCCCATCAGGTTCAGGGGCCCATCGGGTTATTCGGGCCTGAGGGGCCCTGCGGCGCCAATTGGCCGCTGAGAGTCCACGTTGGCTATATTTAGACTCAGAAGGGCCCCACAGGGCTCGTAAGAACACCTCATGGGCCCACAAGTACCAACATTAAGATCTCCATAAGGGCCCCAAGCCAGCCTCTGAGGGCCACTTGCCGGCCTCTGGGGGTCTTAACCGGCCTATAGGGAGCCAGCTCTAGGAGCTGCACACCCGCCTATGCCCCACACCCATTTCTCTGAGGGCCCATATAACGGCGACTGTAAGGGCCCTCACCGGCGTCCCTGAGGGCCCCACACCCCTAACTCTGAGGCCCTACACCAATGCCTTTAAAAACCCTACATGGGCGGTTCTGAGGGCCATTGTCAGTTACCAGCGACCCTGACGGCTCACACAGGTGACTCGGAGGGTCCCAGCGGCGTCTGAGCGCACCAGGCCAGTCTCCGAGTGAACCCCACAAGGCTCCTGAAGGCACCGGTGACCTCTTGATATCTTTTTGTCGGCCTATGAAGGGTCCGTTCCGTAACAGCAGTTCTGAGGGCCCCACGCGCGCCTGTGATGGCCCTAAACCAGTGTCTCTGAGAGCCCCCACAACGGCGCCTGTGAGGGCCGTCACCGGCGACTGCGAAGCCCCCACACCGGCGCCTCCAGTCCGAGGGCCCCACATTGCCATATCTGAGGGCCCCACACTAGTGCCTCTTAAGGCCCTATATCGGCGGCTCTGAGGGCCCAGCATCGTAGCTTCTGAAGGCCCCACTAGTGCGCATGTGACGGCCACCCTGCCACCGGTGACATTTGAAGGCCCCACACCGGCGACTCTGAGGGCCCCATCGGCGTCTGAGTCCGTTCCGGTCTCTAAAGACGACCCCGCAGGGTTTCTGAAGGTACCACCGGCCTCTGATGGCCCTTTGCCGGCCTCTGAGGGCCCGTCGCCGGTCTCTGGAGCCCCCTGCCGGCTTGTAAAGGGTACGCACCAGCAGCTCTAAGAGTCCGACACCCGTGTACGACGGACCCACACAAGTGTCTTTGCAATTTAACGTCTTTTTTCGCCCTTCTTCTTAAAACTAACTTTTCTTTTCTTTACATCTTTATTTCATGCCTTGTAAATTGCGTAATTGTTTTATTTTTTGTAGTGAAAGACTGCAGAACAATTATTTTCCTCAAGCAGAGTTAGTGGGAGTTATTGAGGGACAAAATCATTGGGGGTGCCCGGAAAACCATTGGGGGTGCTCATTTGAGCATTGGGGGTGCTGCAGCACCCCCAAAGGTATACAAATCGACACCCATGCTTCTCCCACGCTCCTGATGGTCACTACACCAAAAGGTTTGTTGAGGGCGTACAGGAATGCGGCCTCACCCAGCACGTAACCAAAGCCACAAGATACCGTGCTGGCGAGAGACCAAGCAGCCTAGATATCATCCTCTCCAACGAAGAAGGCCTGGTGACCAACCTTGCTTATCACCCACCTATTGGCAACAGTGACCACATGTTACTGCAATTTGAGGTGTGCTGCTACATGCAGCCTGAGGTAGTGAAGGAGGGACGACTCAACTTAAACAAGGGCAACTATCTACGGCTTAACAACCTGATCAGACGGAGACAGTGGCGTGATGAAATGCATATGGATATGCAAGAACGCTACGACACCTTCAAGACCGAGTTAGCCCACCTGGTGAACGCATGCGTCCCCAAAGCGTGTCCAAGGAAAAACAGAAGCATCTACATAAACAGGGAAGCCTTGAGGCTAAAGAACAGGAAAAAGAAGCTCTGGGCCGCTTACACTCGAGAAATGGATGACATCAGTCATGCAAGGTACGTTCGCTGCAAAAACGACCTCAGGCGACTCACCCGAAACCTGCGCAAAGACTTCGAAAGGAGACTGGCCTCCAACCTGAAAGAAAATCCCAAGGGTTTTTGGCGATACGCTGGCTCCAGGATGAAGACTACAAGCGGAGTTGAGAACTTACGCTCTGCGGACGGCACCCTAACTACGAACGACTGCGAGAAAGCGACGACACTGAACGACTTTTTTAATTCAGTCTGCGTCATGGAACCCCCCGGAGAAATCCCGGAGCCGAACAACACCTACCACGGTCCAGCTGTCACTGACATCGATCTCACCGTGGAACTCGTGAGAAAGAAGACGGCTGCCCTACGACCTTTTTCCGCCGCGGGCCCAGATGGAGTGCACCCACGGATCATCAAGGAAACAGCCGACTCGTTAGCAAGCACGCTTACCTCCATCTACCGATCGTCATTGGACACGGGGACCCTGCCGCAGGACTGGAAACTGGCAGATGTGGTTCCAATCTACAAGAAAGGAAGTAAAGATGAACCAGGGAACTACAGGCCAGTCAGTTTGACGTCTGTTCCGTGCAAGCTCTTGGAGTCGATCATCCGCGACCGGCTTATGGCACACCTTAAGTCAGAGAACCTGATCAATGACGCCCAACACGGATTCCGTCCAGGGAGGTCCTGCTCTACTCAGCTGTTGCTAACGATAGAAGATTGGAGCAGCATGATTGAGGGCAACCGACCTGGCGACGTCATATACCTAGACCTGGCCAAGGCGTTCAACACAGTCCCACCTAGACGACTGCTGAGGAAAGTTGAAGCTCACGGCATCGGAGGCAAGATTCTGAGATGGATCGGCGCATTCTTGGAAGGACGGAAACAGCGAGTCACTGTTGGGAGCAGCAAGTCAGACTGGGCTCCTGTACCAAGCGGTGTTCCACAGGGTTCAGTCCTTGCTCCACTGCTCTTCACGCTGTACGTGAACGACCTGCCGGAGCCGCTAAGCTGCGGGATAAAGATATTCGCCGACGACAGCAAACTCTATCGATCTATCTGCTCTCCGTCCGACTCGGCATCCCTGCAGGAGGACCTGGACGCGGCACTTCACTGGGCAGACAGGTGGCAGCTGGCATTCAACCCTGGAAAGTGCAAGGTGCTCCACATCGGCGGAGGCAGCCAGCACCACACATACCGGATGGGGGGAACTACAGTCGCGGAGTCGGATGTCGAGAGAGACCTTGGCGTCCTCATGGATACCCAGCTCAAATTCCGGAAGCAGGCTGCTGCGGCCGTAAGGAAGGCAACACAAGTGATGGCAGTGATTCGTCGGTCCTTCCACCTTCTTGACAAATCAACCCTCCCCCTGCTCCTCAAGGCCCTTGTCCGACCCCACCTTGAGTACGGGAACCTAGTGTGGGGTCCCTTCAACCGGGCGGACCAGCGGCTGGTAGAGCGGGTGCAGAGGCGGGCGACCAAGCTGGTTCCCGATCTTCGACACCTCCCGTATCGAGAGCGTCTGAAAGTGCTGCAGCTACCAACGCTGTACTACAGACGGAAGCGTGGAGATATGATCGCGGTTTATCAGCTGCTCCGCGGTGGACTGGACATGGACCCTCGCAACTTCTTCGAGATGGCAGCCGACAGAACTCCTGCTACAAGAGGACACCAATGGAGACTAGCCAAGCCGCGAGCGGTCTCCAGGATCCGGCGCAACGCGTTCTCCATCCGGGTCATCAACGACTGGAACAGCCTACCGTCAGTGGTCGTCGCATCCGACACCCTGAACCAATTCAAAAACCGGCTTGACGCTCACTGGGCACACCATGCACACGACATCCCTCACGCAGATGAATAGTCAGACGCACGAGGAGCTCGACTAGAAAGGTTTCTAAAGGCCTAGTCTGGCCTATCCAAATTCTGTACTTCGTAAGTAAGTAAGTAAGTAAGATGTGTTGACACATATTGTTAACTCCAGCATCACATCACATGCCGTTCCAGAGTCTTGGAAACTCACTATCGTGCACCCTATTCCAAAGGCTTCCAAAGCTGATGACTTCAGCCGCTATAGACCGGTATCCATTCTTCCGACTATAGGGAAGATCACAGAGCGAGTCGTGTTCGAACAGTTGAACGCCTATTTTTGTTCTCACCATTTGTTTTCCGCGAATCAGCATGGCTTTAGAAGCAACCATTCAACGGACACCGCGCTGCTAACCCTCACCGATCATGTTTTTCGTTCTATGGACCGGCGTGAAGTCACTCTATTGTGTCTGCTGGACTGTTCTCGCTGTTTTGACTCCATCCCGCACCACTCGCTTTTACGCAAGCTGGAGCTATACGGCGTCGACACGCGCTGGTTTCAAAGCTACCTGGCTGATCATTACCAGCGCGTGCAGGTGCAATCAACAGGGACATCTATTGACCGCACGCTCTCCAGTCCTCTCATGAACCCGATTGGCACCTATCAAGGATCCGCCCTCGGGCCATTGCTCTACAACATCTACTCCAACGATCTGCCACTGCACGTAGACGGCGGCCCAACGGAGATGATCGCCTACGCCGACGACGTCCAGCTGTTTGTCACGGGACAGCCGAGTGAGCTGGCCCAGCTTGTCGGGTCGCTCGAAGAGGCCCTGTCTGTAGCACACAACTGGTACAGCAAAAATGGTCTAAAAATCAACGCAGCGAAGACCCAGTTCATCGTGCTCGGCTCACGAGAAATGACCCGTCGCATTCCATCAGTCAGCATCAAATTCGCCGGCTCAACCATCACCTGCTCAGACGCCGTCAAAAACCTCGGTGTGTGGTTTGAAAGGGACATGACATTTCAATTTGTCACGCACACAAACGACGTCATACGGCGGTGTACCGGCACTTTGTGTGGACTGAGCCACAGCAGACACAGTCTGCCACAGTCGGTGATGGCCACCATGGTACAAGGCCTGGTGTTCTCCGTCATCCGGTACTGCCTATCTGTTTATGGGGCAAGCAATGCGACTCAACGCGGTCGACTTCAGAAGGTGATTCGGTTCGCCGCGCGTGTCGTCTCTGGACGAAAAAAATTCGATCGCGTGAGTGACGTCATCAATGAACGTGGCTGGCTTCATGCTGATAGCATGTACCTACATGTATCACCGACTTGTGTCGATTCACAAAATGTTAGCCACGTCTGAGCCTACGGCGCTGTCGGCTAGCCTGTCCATTAGACGGAGTGTACATGGGAGAGACACCCGTAGCAGTGACATGCTGGTGACTCCCACTATTTATAGTCACCGTGACTCCCACGATCAGGTCGGAGTTTGGGAGGCGCCGCTTTCTCTACTCGGCGGTATCTGACTATAACGAGCTGCCACAGACATTGCGAGAGTCAACTCCGGCTGTCTTTAAGCCCACGCTCAGGAAGTTCTTGTTAGAACACCAGCGTGAGCCCCAGCATGTCAACCATGGAATGTGATGCTACATTCTGCGATGATGTAGTGTTGTTCCTGTTAGCATGTGTCAAGTATGTGCGTTATGTAGTCTCGTTTCCCCAGTCCATTGCTATATGATGACACGAGCATGTAATAGCCTCTTGTTTTGACGGAATTGCTCACGATGTAAAATAAATAAATAAATAAAAGACTTATTAGTTTTTTTTACATACCTACCGCGAGAGGCCGCGAGAGTCGGCGGGCCTGGATATCCATTTATTCTGATGATCGGACCATACAAAGAGAAGAGTACATGAAACCACGATTTCATGTGCTTGGGACAGTTTTAGATCATTTCCGGCGCCAAAATAACAGTTTTCATATTTCCCCCATTGACTTATAATGGTGAGGTCACGTGACCGACCTGACCTCATGTGACATTTAGGTTAAATCCGAGATATACAAGTTGTGAGACCTCTGAAGGATACTAAGTCCTGTAAGTTTCATCTTCCTGTGAAAGTTCCTCTGGCACTGAGGGCGTTGCAAAGTTGCAACATCTGAGGACCTCGCAGAGGCTCATTTATGACGTCATAGGTCAGTGACCTGACCTGACCTGAAAACGCAGTTTAGGTCAAAAGATCCAACTTGAATAAAAGATTAGGTATGCCAAGTTTCAGCTGTCTACCCTAAGCGTATCGCGAAAAGCCCTATTAGGCGGCACCCGCCCCACCCCTTCTCGGCCGGCGAGGGTTAATGTACTAGTTCATGTACATGTATGCGCAGATATAGTATCATCTCAGCTAAAATATATCTCTAATTCATGTTCGACACATTCTAGAGTTGTTACAAAAATTAACTCATTATATTTCCAATTTATTTGACTATTAACCCTATTCCTGGCGGGGGGGGGGGCCTCAGGAGCCCCCCCTGAGGTTTTTTGGTTATTTCTCCCAAATGCGTTGAGCTAGGAAGCTCAAATTTTCTGACTTTTCCTAAAAGGCGTCTACGCAACATGTCTGAAAATTTTGAGTTGATCTGACCTCAGGTCAGGTCACCAGAGGCGGTTTGGTGACCCTACCTCAGAAAAGTTTGCAATCACGCCAGAGCTAGAGTTTTTGACCGATCAATTTCTTCTCTTCAGGCTTTAGTTAGGGTACCAGTATGTGCAATTTGTATATCTCGGAATTTTGATATCGGTGACCTAAGGTCAGGTCAGTTTCGCGACCTCCCCATTATAAGTCAATGGGGGAAAAATCAACTTCCTGTTTTTACCACTAAAACGGGTCGGAATGGCCCCATATACCATACATGACTTCATATACGATCAACCTTCACTACCTTGAGGTCTGTTTTGCTGTTGGGCAGCTGTGAGGTCATGTGACGTCATCAAAGGTCACCAAAGGGTTTTGGCCAATAACTCCGTACAGGAACAAGATACAGACGCATGGATGGTCTCATTGTGTTCAGCTCGTCAAGACGCATCGAATGATATACATGATGACCTCGAGGTCACGTGACCTGAGGTCAACCTTTGACCTTGACCTTGCGAGGTCAACATATATATCATTCGATGCGGATTGACGAGAGGATCACGATGATGCCCTTAGTTTGTTCCTATCTTGACTAATTCGAAAGCTATTAGAGAAAAACTCTCTCCATATCTAGCGCCGCCATTTTGACTTTTTCGACCCCTGTGACGTCATCTTTGACCTGACCTGAAAATGACCTTAGTAAAAATTGTAGATCTTGACCGTGCGTATCCGATGCCGTTTACCGTTTGTCGCTATCTTGCTTCGTTCTGGAGATCTCAGGGGGGCCGAATCGGCCCCCCCCGCCAGTTTCTTGTCCCGGCGGAGCCCGCCAGGAATAGGGTTAAAGGGACCCTCCCACCTTAACATTAGATTTGAGTTGAGATAGCCAAAATGGGGTCCCTGGCTAACAATTACCAGTTTCGGCACTCACAACATCGAGAAATGCCTTAAATCGGAAATATTGAATTTCAAAATTGCAGCATTTTGATTCAGAGGGGCTAATGCTTAGGAATACCCCTCTGAATGTGTGACGTCAGCGCAAATATCTAACGATTTTTAAATGTTTGACTAAAACGTTTTGTAGCACGCGGTGGTATATGCTATTTGCGCGCAACATCTGCCGCAAACGCCGCACTTCTAAAATAAAGTCGCTAGAAACAGCGGAGATCCCAAAAAGTAAACAAAAGTAAAAGTCTAATATCTTGAAAACCGGTGAATATTTTTCGGTGAAATTTGGTAGATATTCGTTTTCGCTCTTTCTGAACCGAGCGACATCTTTTTCATGCCAATTCATAAACTTTTGTGAAGGTGGGAGGGTCCCTTTAAGCCTGACGAATATTTGTTTTTCAAAAAATAGGTGCTATCTCCAAAATGGAAATTTTTAAGATTTCGATGACCACACTATCGGATTCCTCGCAAAATTTTGGTCCAGAAAACACTAAAATTGGAAATTGGTATTTTCAAAAGTTATTTACCGTCTGTTGGGGCAATGTGCTTTAGGTACTGTTTCACTCTGTATGTGAAGCGGTCTTTAGGCAAAAAATCTGGCAGGTGACAATTTTTCTGTTGGTAAAACAGAAAAAAGATCTGGTCAAAGATCAGGTCGCCAGAAGTCATCAAAGGTCAAATTTGTCTATTTCACAATGTTCAAAACAACAGACGCATAACTCGGGAACCAATAGAGCTACAGTGCTGCGGAAAAGTGCAATCTATAGCTGTTTTACAGGCCTTTCTGAATTTTGTCTTCAGATATGACCTCAAGTCAACGGTTTAACCTCTAGAGGGCAAACGCTTAAAAAATAGCCGTTTTTACGAAAAATGTTTTTCGGTATTCAATTTTGACTCAAAAGAGCCTTGACATTTATTTTTCCAGCATCCTAGTCCTCTCGTCGAGACGCGTCGAATGAACTATAAGTTGACCTTGAAAGGCCATTTTGAAAATCTGACCTCAGGTCAAGGTCATGACCTGACCGGAAAAGGTCATGCCGCATATCAGTCGATCGGTATCGTCGAGCTGAACACATCTGACGTGTTTTCACCGCCCTAGCACGTCTCTACAAAACGTTATAGTCAAAATACTGCTAGTGATGACCTGGCCTAAATGCATGATGACATCATCTGTGATCAAAACTAACATGATATTCGTCATCGGCACCCGATGACGCCGTATACGGGCGATGGTTAAATAAACTTCAGACTTCATCACTGATTAGACCTCGTTCCGTTAATGTAGGTACTCATAAAAACAACAACAAAGTATTGGTAAATGAGTTTAAAGAACGACATTGTCATTCGCAGGTTAACAGTTTTCTTGCTCAGTCCTCTTTCTCACGGAGTTAGGTTAGGTTAGGTTAGGTTAGGTTATAGGTTAGCTTAGGTTGGGACGGAACATGTATCAGTTACCGGAGGGCTCATTCTCTTCCTTATCAGGCTAAAACATTCGCGAGATCTAGGTTAGTGCTGCAGGTTCGTGCTAATGCAACGTGCGCTAGACGCCTACGCGTTCCACCAACACCCAGTCCCCCTCACCAGTGATGTCCAGCCTCCTCATCGACTTGGGCAGCAGTCGCAGCCACTTGCCGGAGCTGTCCACGGGCGGGCTCACATCGAGACGCTCCAGGGCCTTCAGCGGCTCCAGCAGCGCCTCCAGCTGCCAGTCGTTGATACCGGCCGGCAGCGTCAGCTCACGAAGACTGGAGGCGTTGGCACGCGCCAGCCGGCGCAGGGCAGAGGCTTTCAGCTTGAAGCCGCGGAGGTTAGCCTTTTCCAGGGCGTGGCAGGTGGCCGCTGGAATAACGCAACACCTTCCGTGAAGTGGTAGGTACCTACCTATTCACATGGTTATAGACACTGGACAAAGTATGGCAGCTACAGCGAGACAAAGTGTACCAGTTCGTGTATAGCGCGTTTCACACAGGACTCACCGACCAGTCGGAGGTCGGTGTCCGTCTCAGCGGTCGGCGCCTGCAGTTCGGTCATCTTCGGCTGGTTCTGCACCTTCAATACGAGCTCTAGGCTCGTGGCCGGTGCCGGGACCTCTCCACCACGGGTTTTCTGATCGGTTAGCTCCCGCCGACAGTCGCTGACGATATCGTCGACGGCGGACCGCCACCGACGGCAGACTGTCGGCACCGACGGAACAAACACAGTTGGGACGTCAGCAGCGAGCTTCAGAATCAAAGTTGTCATACAGGCAGCCCTTGCAGCTCTAACAAGAAAGTTAACCTTCCAGGCGGTGGGGGGGGGGGGGCATTTTTTGCCCCCAATTTTAGTTTTTTTTTCGGTATATCTGCAGAACCGCTGCGCCGATCGTCACCAAACTTTCAGTACAGCTAATGCACATTCTGACCAATTTTCTTTCCAAAAGCTATGATATTTTTTGCCATTTTCGACCCCAAAACCGGTTTCACGGGAAGAGCTGTCAGGCCTACAGCTTTGATGATACAGAAAAATGTTTAAGACATAAAAGGTGCAGAATTACCAGCGCTACGATACTGCTTTCACGAAATTTTGAAAATTTTGGAATTTGACCCCGAAAAAATTGGATATAATAGCGAAAGAAAACAAAAGTTTTTCGATTTTCGAAAAAAACGGAAAACATGTAATAGCCCCTAGTTACTTCTATTCACATACCCAATTTTAGATCGATACCCCTTTTTTTGGCCAAGTTATAGCGAAAAAACTTCAAAATTGATGACGTCAAATTTTGATACTCAATTTTTAGCAATTCCAGACCATGCAGCGCAAAACAAAGATCACCATTAGACTCGCCGTCACGAGCTGCATCGAATCAATACCCATTTTATGCAAAACTTTGAAATTTGACCTTTTTTGACCTGACATTGACCTGACCTCCACCAGAAAGTGACCTAAACCGTACCTGATTGTTTTACAACCAACACCATTGAGTTAGAAATGAAAAAAATGGCCATAAAACATGCATCGCACAACCCTATTGTTGGGCTCATGTGCTGACCCTTGGTGACCTGACCTGTGACCTGACCTGACCTGTGACCTGACCTGGTATCATCAGTGACCTCCAATAGCAACATATGTACTAGGCAACTTACGCCTTATCCCGCGCCCCGCTGGGGGGGCAGAATCTGCCCCCCTCCCGTTTTTCGCCAATAACTTTTAAACGCGTTACGCCAGCGACGTCAAACTTTCAGTACCTTGTCATACATCAATTTGACACATTCCCTGAATATTTGAGCGAAATCCGTCGGAAAATTTTTGAGAAAATGACGTTTTAGTGACGTCATGTTCGCAATTTTCGCCTCAAAAATCGCAAAATTTCAAACGCCGCTAACATCCTCATTTTTAAAGGAATGAAGACGTAACAAAAAGGTTATACGTGATTTTACTTTGTCTATCAAATGGCTATCTCGGTTTTTTGAAAATTTTGGATTTTGGCCCAAATATTTTCAAAAAACTAACTTTTTTGGGAAAATAATTATAAAATCCAAAATTTTGAGTGTATCGAAAAAACCGGAATATATGTCAGAGAAGTGGTCTATGTGCACCTACATACCAATTTTGAGAAGAATCGGTTCAAAAATGTGGGAGTTATTCAAAATTTTATGACGTCACGACACACAAAATTTTTGAAAAATGAATTTTTTGGAAGTTCTAGACCTCGTACGGAAACGAAAATAGCACCATTCGACTCGCCGTGAAAAACTGCATCAGATAGGCACCTTTTTAGGCCTTAACAACCAACTTCAAAATTTGACCTCACTTGACCTGACCTTGACCTGACCTCGACCTGAAATTCATCCAGAGGTGGTCCATATCACTAACTGAGTGTGCCTATTGAATTCTATGAATAAAATGACCCATAAAACATGTGTCGCACATGCCCTTTTCTATATTTTGTTTTTGGTGACCTGACCTGACCTGACCTTGACCTTGACCTTTGAATGATATTGTATGCAACGAATATTGTCTTGGTAGCCTAAGAACACGTTTTGGGCAATCAGTCTCTGTCCATTCTTCGGCAATTACGGTGCAAGGCCGATACTGTAGAAACTTGCATGTTGTACCCTTGACCTGACCTTGACCTAATCTCTGACCTACTTAAGCAAAAAAATTTGAGCTCTTAAGATTCGCCTCGTTCAGAGCTTTCGATTGCCGTTTTCCCCCGTCTTTCTACGACCATCGGTTCGGAAGTTAGACAGGGGGGGCAGAATCTGCCCCCCCCCCCCAGCAGGGCGCGTATGGCTGAATAGCCCAGCGGGGCGCGGGTTATCGTTGATTTTCGACAAAATGCGTTTTACTCGATGTTGTAGCGCATTCCTAGAAGACCCGTAAACGGTCAAACATTTTATTTTTGACCTGACCTGTGACTTCATCGGTGACCCTGAGATCAATGAAATCAGGTTTCGCTCGACAAATTTGACAGGGCTTTCAACGCCGTTTGAATTTTACGGATCCGTCCAGTCGTTTCGGGGATACGAGGGGGGCAACAAAATGCCCCCCCCCCACCGCGCGGAAGGTGGCCGGGAGGCCCACCGCCTGCCGGGTTAACCTCTAACCAGGGATGCGGAGCCGTGGAAATTTCAGACGGCTCCTGCTCCGGGTGAAAATGTCATGGCGGCTCCGGCTCCGAGTAAAGTGGTCTGGCTTCGGTTCCGACTCAGTACATCCCCTATGCGCAGGGATGCGGAGCCGTGGAAATTTTAGACGGCTCCAGCTTCGGAGAAAAAAATCGGCTCCGGCTCCGGCTCCGGCTCCGGGCCGTAATATCATGGTGGCTCCGACTCCGGCTCCGCACCCCTGGTAATAACCATGTCATGACTGTGCACGTCAGTAGCGGCCGTTCAGCTACATGCAGACTCCCGGACAGACTTTTCCAGTACCGACCCAACCCCTGGCTAACCGAGGAGCACCACAACGCCTGGTATAGGCATTACATGCCTATTGTGCATCACCGCCTCGGCAGTCGCCAGAACACTCACCTCGCCTGGCGCGAAACATATCCCTGATGTCCAGCCTGCTCATTATCAGCTTCAGATGATCTTGAATCTTGATCCAGAAGATACACATAGGGCGCTGCGCGCGGAACACTGTGCGGACTGCGGGCAGCGCGAGCCAGTGACGTGCGGACCGACACCGTTCATGGGGCCCGTGTCATCCGCGGTACAGAGTCTTATGTCACACTTGCTGTCAGCGTCAGTCTCCAGCGGTTCATCGACATCACAGTCACTGGCGGCAGGACAACGTCCGAGTGACGTCAGTGTGACGTCATACGAGGAAACTAATTTGACACTTCAAGAAATTCTGTAACTGGCCGTACACTGATTAGACGCACATGAAGCGCGTAGTCATTAAGCGCCCAGTGAACGCTCACACGTTCACCATAATTTCAACACCCCTGGGGCCATGGGTGTCGATTTGTATACCTTTGGGGGTGCTGCAGCACCCCCAATGCTCAAATGAGCACCCCCAATGGTTTTCCGGGCACCCCCAATGATTTTGTCCCTCAATAACTCCCACTAACTCTGCTTGAGGAAAATAATTGTTCTGCAGTCTTTCACTACAAAAAATAAAACAATTACGCAATTTACAAGGCATGAAATAAAGATGTAAAGAAAAGAAAAGTTAGTTTTAAGAAGAAGGGCGAAAAAAGACGTTAAATTGCAAAGACACTTGTGTGGGTCCGTCGTACACGGGTGTCGGACTCTTAGAGCTGCTGGTGCGTACCCTTTACAAGCCGGCAGGGGGCTCCAGAGACCGGCGACGGGCCCTCAGAGGCCGGCAAAGGGCCATCAGAGGCCGGTGGTACCTTCAGAAACCCTGCGGGGTCGTCTTTAGAGACCGGAACGGACTCAGACGCCGATGGGGCCCTCAGAGTCGCCGGTGTGGGGCCTTCAAATGTCACCGGTGGCAGGGTGGCCGTCACATGCGCACTAGTGGGGCCTTCAGAAGCTACGATGCTGGGCCCTCAGAGCCGCCGATATAGGGCCTTAAGAGGCACTAGTGTGGGGCCCTCAGATATGGCAATGTGGGGCCCTCGGACTGGAGGCGCCGGTGTGGGGGCTTCGCAGTCGCCGGTGACGGCCCTCACAGGCGCCGTTGTGGGGGCTCTCAGAGACACTGGTTTAGGGCCATCACAGGCGCGCGTGGGGCCCTCAGAACTGCTGTTACGGAACGGACCCTTCATAGGCCGACAAAAAGATATCAAGAGGTCACCGGTGCCTTCAGGAGCCTTGTGGGGTTCACTCGGAGACTGGCCTGGTGCGCTCAGACGCCGCTGGGACCCTCCGAGTCACCTGTGTGAGCCGTCAGGGTCGCTGGTAACTGACAATGGCCCTCAGAACCGCCCATGTAGGGTTTTTAAAGGCATTGGTGTAGGGCCTCAGAGTTAGGGGTGTGGGGCCCTCAGGGACGCCGGTGAGGGCCCTTACAGTCGCCGTTATATGGGCCCTCAGAGAAATGGGTGTGGGGCATAGGCGGGTGTGCAGCTCCTAGAGCTGGCTCCCTATAGGCCGGTTAAGACCCCCAGAGGCCGGCAAGTGGCCCTCAGAGGCTGGCTTGGGGCCCTTATGGAGATCTTAATGTTGGTACTTGTGGGCCCATGAGGTGTTCTTACGAGCCCTGTGGGGCCCTTCTGAGTCTAAATATAGCCAACGTGGACTCTCAGCGGCCAATTGGCGCCGCAGGGCCCCTCAGGCCCGAATAACCCGATGGGCCCCTGAACCTGATGGGGGGGGGGGAAATCCCGTGATTATCAGTACCTTATGGTGATACCCAACCATGCCTTGCACGGTTGTGCCCCATGGCAAAGCTGCAATCTTTCACCCGGTGCAGGGGTTGAGCACCCCCAACCATTTTGAAAAAATCGACACCCCTGCCTGGGGCCGTATTCACGTCGATCATTTTCGTAAGAATTTTCGTAAGTTTGACCCACTTCTTAAGTACATTTTTTATTCACGTGAACTCCGTCGATAAAAAATTGTGTCGACATGAAAAAAGTGTCGACATGAATACCAAATTATACTTACGAAGGAATATCGACTTACGAAGTCGACGTGAATACGGCCCCTGCTGTCTCTGCGTGGCCACCCCCCGCTATCCCCCCAGTGTCGCCCCTGCTATCTGCCCAGTGTCGCCCCTGCTATCCCCCCAGTGTCGCCCCTGCTATCTGCCCAGTGTCGCCCCCGCTATCCCCCCCCCAGTGTCGCCCCTGCTATCCCCCCAGTGTCGCCCCTGCTATCTGCCCAGTGTCGCCCCCGCTATCCCCCCCCCCCCCAGTGTCGCCCCTGCTGTCACCCCAGTGTCGCCCCGCTGTCTCTCACCCTGACCTCTGCTGAAGGCCGGACGCCGCAGCCAGTCGTCGAACTTTACATGGCGGTTCGTCCCCCGCACCGGAGGGTGGCGCAGCACGAGGTGAGGGGCTGCTGGCCGCAGCGTCCGCCGACCGTGTCACAGAGTCACTGGGAAGGGGGGAGGCAGATGATGTCATCAGAGGTTACCAGAGGCTAGATGGCCACCTACTGGATTCTGTTTCACAGCAGCCGCTACTTGATGCTTTCCGATATTGACGCTCGGTTTCCATGTGGTCTCCGTGGAGGTATAATTACAATTATCCATGAAATCTGCTTAGGACTTTACATTTACCCAAATTTTGGAAGAATTTTTTCTTTCAGAAGAAAAAAGTGCATAAGCTTCAGCTGCAGCCTGCAACCATATGAGGAAGGGTAGAGAGGGCCACATAAAATTTAGTAGACTTACTCAATGAATGAAACGAAACTAATTACTTAAGAATACAAATGTATGTGTCAATATTTTGTCTAGAAATCATCACCTGTACTCCTTCTCTCACCCCTGTGAATGGTCAGATGGCGCCACTCGCCGGCGGACTTCCTGACGTAGCTCCTCCAGGGCAGCTTGGTGGGTAGTACGCTCTTCAACCAGCGCCTGCCGCAGGCGGACCACCTCACCATGCGGTGTGGCATTCTCTGCCTTCAGATTGGTCACCTCACCTCGTATTCCTGCAATCTCTTCATGCAGTCCGTCCATGCCTTTTTGAGAGACGGTTACCACCATCTGAATTCTGAAACACATCTCATCTCTGTGATGATGCAATATAGGACCAATATAAGACACATAATGGTGAGTGGGTGGTGGCGTGTCCGGACAAAATTTCGTCTGACATTTTTTCGTCGGACAGTTTTTCGTCCGCAGATTTTCGTCCGACTTTTTTTCGTCTCGCATTTTTTCGTCTGTACATTTTTTCGACCCCCACCAAACACGATTTGGCAGCACTGTAATGACGCCTGCTGGGCGTGAAGTTTTCCCTTCACCATAGGGTTTACACACAAACTGGTCAAAGTTTGAGCCAGGATATACTAGTCTAAAAATGCAAAAAACGAACAAATTTTGGCATCAATAGATTCAGCATTTCATCGTGTGCCTCAAACCGTCCATCATTTGGCCTCAAAGGAGGTAAAAATTGTTCAAAATCGAAATTGAAAAGATGCTTTCTGAGCACATAATCTGGTAGCAATCACGTGACCTCCTATAAGCAGCTTATCGATAATTTACAAACATAATTATTAATATGCTGCTTTAAACAACATTAATCATACATTTTGAGCTTTCAGTACTTTAAACCAGTATAACGCCTTTTGTGGCGACTAACGGAGCGAGCGAGAGGGTGGGCCTTGCACGTGCGAAATTGCGAGGGGGTACCTCCAACTGACTTGTGCACGGCACCTTACTAACCGGCCTCTAGCGATGTGCCAAATTTGAGCACAATCGGCCCAGCCGTTCTCGAGATCTGGAAGCGGCACCCTGCACGTGCGCACGTGCAAAATGGGTCCCAACTGACTTGTGCACGGCACCCTACTAACTGCTCCGTAACCGTGTACCAAATTTGAGCGCAATCGGTCCAGCCGTTCTCGAGATCTGGAAACGACCCCTGCACGTGCGCACGTGCAGCAGCACCCCAACTCTGGCACATGGATATGCATTGCCTAGTGGGTGCCTACCTACATGCCAACTCTCAGCGCAATCGGCCCAGTAGTTACCGAGATATTGCAACAATTACAAAAGTGACACCTCTTGGTTTTGCACGTGGCACGTGCATAAGGGGTCACCCACATGCATCGGGAATAGTGACTGCAATGCAATACTTGGTAGAAGGAATGAAGCTACCCTACAAAAATTACCGCATGTAAATCGGTCAAGTGGTTGCTGAGATATAAGCCTCGCAAAAGCGTGACCACGGCCGGCCGGCCGGCCGGCCGGCCGGCCGCTCATACTCAGAAATTTCCGTTAATCTAAGGAAAGACTACGCTCGCTTCGCTCGCTCCGTAATAAGGTCAAAACATCGCAAAACACAAAAGTTAATACAATAGTCACGTGGGTGTCAGGAAATGTCACAGGTGCGTCAAATTTATGACTGGGGCTTTACTTTCAAACATCGGATCTACCTGTTTCTTATAGGTATCTTGCATTTTTTCGTCTGTGCATTTTTTCGTCTGTACATTTTTTCGTCTGTACATTTTTTCGTCTGTACATTTTTTCGTCCGGACATTTTTTCGTTCGTATATTTTTTCGTCTGTACATATTTTCGTCCGGACATTTTTTCGTTCAATAAATTTTACGTCTGTTCACCCAAGGTTGAGTGAAAACATACTACAATGCTATTCAACTGTGGAGGCAAATGACGTCATAATAATACTCGGGGCGAAGCAGTGCAGTGCCGAAGGCAATGCCTTAGGAGAGATTACAGGCAATGGTAAGTCAAATATTTTTAGGTTAAGTCATGAGTGGTTGTGTATCTGGCTTCAGGCCGAAGGCCTGAAGCCTGATGCATAACCACTTAACCTAAAAATATTTGACTTACCATTGCTTGCAATCTATTCATGCAAGTAACTTTTTCCTTATCCCCCGGTAGGCAAACATCAGTAGGTAAGGTTAGGTTAGGTTAGGTTAGGTTAGGTTAGGTTAGGTTAGGTTACGTTAGGTTAGGTTAGGTTAGGTTACGTTAAAATTGTAGACGAAAAAATGTCCGGACGAAAAAACGCACAGACGAAAACATATACGAACGAAAAAATGTCCGGACGAAAAAATGTACAGACGAAAAAATGTACAGACGAAAAAAATGCGAGACGAAAAAAAGTCGGACGAAAATCTGCGCACGAAAAATTGTCCGACGAAAATCTGCTGGACGAAAAACCGTCATGGAATCGGGTGGTGGTCTAGGGTGAGTGAAATAGGTATGCGGTATGCACATTAAAATCAGACAGTTTCTTCTATAGGTAGGCACCTATATCAGGCTGACTGTACCCAAGGCCCTAAAACATAGGCCCTAGGCTGTACCTAACCTTAGGAATGACGGGTCTAGGTATTCTGTGGGTCTAGGAATCGATCGAGACCATCTGCATCAAGGCCGTATAAGTTCTGCATCTCTATACGGCCTTGCATCTGCATAGGGCGCGGGTCATCCGAGAACTTTTAAAAAGACACAAAATGAAGGACGACGGTGAAAACTGCCGCAGCCTGGGGCGATTTGATCAAGGTTCGTGAAACTCACACGTGACGTTTAGCATGTATAACGGGCATAAACGAACGGGGAGATCTGACATCATGTGACCAAGACAAGGCTCGGGGTTACATGAGCAGAGTTAATACGCATTACAAACGGACTACATAGGAAAATCCGTTCCTGATACGCATTTACTTGCTCATGTAACCCCGGTAAAGGCTGACATGCTGGGCAAGTACTTCAGCAGCATCTTTACCCATGAGGATACTGAAGCACCAGATATGGACCTTGATTGGCAGGGCCCCTTCCTCGATGATGTTGAAGCATCTCCTCAGAAGGTGGAAGGAAAGCTGCTGTCCCTCAAGACTACCAGCGCACCGGGGCCTGACGCGATACGCCCCCGAACCCTTCGCGAGTCAGCACTGGCTCTCTCCTCCCCTCTGAGCATACTGTTCCGCAAGTCTTTGGACTCTGGGTCACTTCCCTCGGACTGGAAGACAGGCGAGATCACCCCGATCTTCAAGAAGGGAGACCGCCAACGCCCCTCGAGCTATCGTCCAATCACTCTGACTGCCATCCCTGTCAAAGTCCTTGAATCAATTGTCCGAGATGCTCTCCTCCAACATTTCCGCGAAAACGGTCTGCTCACCAGCGCCCAGCACGGCTTCCTCCCAAAGAGGTCGTGTACGACACAACTGATGGAAGCAATCGAGGACTGGAGCGCCGCCATCGAAAACGGAGACAACATCGACATCATCTACCTGGACTTCGCCAAGGCGTTCGACTCTGTGCCGCACCAACGTTTGATCCGCAAGCTGTTTGCATACGGCGTCCGGGGCCCGCTGCTCAACTGGATCGCAGCCTTTCTGATCGATCGCCGACAGAGGGTTGTAATCCATGGATGCAAGTCCTCGTGGGCCCCTGTGACCAGTGGCATTCCACAGGGATCGGTTCTCGGACCTGTACTGTTCACGATATTTGTCAACGATCTTCCCTCGGAGGTCACTGGTTCGGTCAAACTGTTCGCCGACGACACGAAACTATACCGCCGCGTCCTGGGTAGCAGCAATGACCTCCAGACTGACATCGATGCGCTCGTCCGCTGGTCTGAGAAGTGGCTGCTCCCTTTCAATGCCCAAAAGTGCAAGGCGATGCACCTCGGCCACCGAAACCCGGAGCATGCGTACTATTTGAACGGAATTCTGATCCAAAACGCTGAAGAGGAGAAAGACCTCGGCATCGAAATCGACAACCAACTCAGTTTTCACAAGCAGACCGCGTCAGCCGTCGCTAAAGCCTCACAGATTCTGGCCGTCGTGAGACGCTCATTCGCCAACATTGACGAACACACGCTGCCGCTTCTCTACAAGACCATGGTTCGGCCCCTCCTAGAATATGGGAACACAATCTGGGGACCTTTTGGGAAAGAGGACCAGAAGAGGCTTGAACGCGTGCAACGTCGTGCAACAAGAATGGTCGCACAAATCAAGCACCTCCCGTACCCTGAAAGACTCCGTCGACTGGGACTACCATCACTCTACTACCGGAGGCGCAGAGGCGACATGGTGACCCTATATCAGCTGCTGCACGGAGGGTTGGCCATATCGCCAGAAAGCTTCTTGACCCGGAGCAACTCAGCTCGAACCAGGGGCCACGAGTGGAAGCTCGAGAAACCGAGGGCCACCAAACTCGTGCGCAGAAACGCGTTCAGCTTCAGGGTCATCAACGACTGGAACTCTTTACCGAGTGCAGTGGTCATGGCACAGTCCGTCAACCAGTTCAAGGCCCAGCTGGACAAGCACTGGGGTGGCATCATGTGCGACACCCCCTATCCCTGAGAGCCTAGCCTGTATCCCGACATGAGCTCGATGAGAGCGGGATCCCCAGGCCAAGTGGCCTTTTCAATCCCGATCACCACGAAGGTAAGGTAAGGTAAGGTAAGGTATGTATAAGGCGCAGGAAGGGCGGAGAAGTTCCGAATGTCACGTGACTTATTTGCCCTCCGGCACCGGCGTCCAAAATGAAGACCGAAATTCCAATTCCTACGGAGCATGTCACAAGAAGACTGTGTGAATTATTTTTTTTTTTTGGTTGAGGTTGCGGGTCGCCGCAGCCAATTAAAACCGGGTTTTTCGCTACATTTTCACTTCACGCGAGTTTTGAGCACAAATGTCATATAATTAATTATTTTCAAATATATACATCGAAACTTCAGCTATTCCTTAACCTATTCCGTAAGTCTGTTCTGTGAGAATCTTGAGTCTGTTGGCTGTATCCAAGGCCCTAATTGCTGTATGGTAACCGGACAAAAAGTCAAAAGGAATAAAGTCAAAAGACAAATAGTCAAAAGACAAAAAGTCAAATGCAAAAAGTCAAACGGGATAAAAGTCAAAAAGATAAAAGTCAAAAGGGATAAAAGTCAAAAGACAAAAAGTCAAAAGCAAAAAGTCAAAATGTGCAAAAGTCAAAAACGCAAAAAGTCAAATGACAAAAAGTCAAAAATGCAAAAAGTCAAAAGCAAAAAGTCAAAACGTGTAAAAGTCAAAAGACAAAAAGTCAAAAATGCAAAAAGTCAAAAGGATAAAAGTCAAAACGGAAAAAAAGTCAAAAGACAAAAAGTAAAAAATGCAAAAAATCAAAAGGATAAAAGTCAAAACGGAAAAAAGTCAAAAGACAAAAAGTCAAAACGTGTAAAAGTCAAAAGACAAAAAAGTCAAATGGAAAAAGTCAAAAGACAAAGTCAAAAGCAAAAAGTCAAAACGGGTAAAAGTCAAAAGACAAAAAGTCAAAAAATGAAAAAAGTATAAAATAGAAAAGTCGAAGTCAAAGTCTGAAATAAAAAGTCAAAAGGATAAAAGTCGAAGCATCGATCTTTTCATCTTTTGAAAAATATTATACAGCGCAACGTACCCTACCCACTGAAGTTGTAAGGAACATGTGAGTACGCGAGGGATTCTGACAGGTACCGGGGTCCGCAGCAGCGGGGCAGGGACGCTGGCTGCGGTGGTGGGGCCCACGCTCACATAATACGCGTTGAGCGCTTCCGGCGTGCACGCTGGCGCAGCAGCAGTGGCACTCTTCCCCGCCCCGATCACCGGCCGCAGCACTGTCCAGTGTCCACATCCTCGCCGGTCCTGCCTCACGCAGCTGGTCAGCATAGTATGCCGCGTGGTCACGTCTGATGGCCGCTCGACACTGCCGGTTCACCACCGTATACTCGGCGCGCGGGCCGAGCAGTGCGCGCCGCCGCGCCAGCAGCGCTCGCGTGGCGTCCGTGGTGCGCGGAGCACCGGGCGGCGGCAGCCCCTCCCCCATGGGAGCGAGTGAAAAGCAGTGCCTCCTCTAAGCAGTTTTGACTGGGGGGCCCGATCACGGTCAATGACTAAGGTAACCCCTACCAAAAACGTCTAAGACTAAAAAATGACTAAGGTACCCCTCAGTGACCAGTTTGGAGGATGACTGCGGGGGCTGCATCTCCCGCAGTTAACATGTTAGAGGAGCCAGGAGGCCCTGGTGAAAAGCCAAAACCTCAAAATAAAAAATACCATGTGATTAACGCTTAACCCGCGAGTTGCTGGGGGGGGGGGGGCGTTAAACGCCCCCACTTTTTTCGCCGGGCCATAGCATAAAAACGGCGCGCCGCAGGCGCGCCAAATTTTGGGTACCTGTAGGGAATCGATTGAAGTTTATTGTGTTAAAGTTTCAAAAGAATCGGTCGGAAAATTTTTGAGATATCGACGTTTTAGTGACGTCATGATTTCTGAGTTTTCGACCAAAAACGGCATATGTTCAAAAAATCATATAAAATCACAGAATAGACATATAGACATGCCGTAAACGCCATTAGACTGCCAATACCATGAAGAATCAAATGGCTATCTTCGATTATTGATTATCGTTCCGCATTTTCCAAAATCTTGAACTGAATCTTGGCAATTTCTCGTGACTACTTCACGACCATGATACATGAATTTCTTAAATTGAACTTTTTGAGCCAAACACGTACACATATGATAAAATGAATGTCACCATCGTGTTCTACGCCCCAAATTACCCATAAAACATGTGTCACAGGCTGCGAATATCAGTTTTTATTTTCGGGGATATGTGCCTGCCCGGTTGACCTGACCTTGACCCTGACCTATGCCTGACTGACCCCTGCATGGAGCTGACACTCTTGTAGGCCTTATATGATGGATTGTGCACCGTTTTGGTAGAGTTTATGACGAGAGGCGCCCATTGCGAAGTCCTGAAGTCCATGCTACTGAAAGCCCGATTTCAGGTGTTTGACCTGACCTTGACCCGACCTGTGACCTCAAAATTCAACTTTAAAGTACTCATCTGAAGCGTCTTGTCGCGTTCTTTCGTTTGCCGCCTCGTGCGTTTCGCTGCGCCTATTGGTTCTCGAGTTATCGGCTGGGGGCGTTTAACGCCCCCCCCCCCAGCAAACGGTGGGTGGCGAAATACCCCAGCAACTGCCGGGTTAACCCGCGCCCCACTGGGGTCTGCGTATAACACGCCCTACTGGGGGGGGGGGGGGGGGCTATTCATAGCCCCCCCCTCCTAACTCCGAAACTACTGGGCCGATCGTCAAAATTCAAACGGCGTCTGATAGCCCCGGAAAAACCGTCGAGCGAAACCTAATTTCATTGACCTCGAGGTCACCGATGACGTCACAGGTCAGGTCAAAGTAAAAATTATTAGCATTTTGGCTTCTTCACGTTTTGGGCTCTGGCCGCCGTCTTACAAGTCAGATCAGGCTCATTTTTGGTTCACACACTCGTGAACAGATGCTCTAGATACTCTGAGGGTACCAAACTTGTACTTTGATTTTCAGGTCAAGGTCAGGTCATCACAGGTCACGAAAATATTATATCATCCGTCGGTCACGTGACACATGTTTTATGGTCCATTTAGGTCAGAGATTTCGAATTTGATGTCGTCTGTGTCATTCGAGGTCATTTTGAGTCACACTTAGCTCAGGTCAGGTCACTTTCAGGTCAAAAGAGGTCAAATTTTGAAGTTAAAATTTTTCAACACAGAAGGTGTCTATTGGATGCAGTTTGAGCTCAGGAGCACGATGGTGCTATTTATATTGGCGTAAGATGTCAAATTCATGCTGAAAAATTGATTTGAAAAATTAATAATTGTTAATTTTTTGCAATAATGCGTATAACTTGGCCATTTTTGAAGATATTTAGCTAAAACTTGCTAGAGTTAGTCATAATAATGCGTTCTATCACATATATTCCGTTTTTTCGAAAAGCCAAAAATTTTTTGAAAAAAAATGTAAAAATATAAATTTTGAGTTTTATTATATAAAATTTCCGAATTTTTTAAAAATTCGAAAATCCGAGATGGCAGTTTGATAGCGCAGTCTATTCTGAGTCCTTTCATGCAAAGAAATTGGATCTAGCTTAAAAACTGAGCTCTTGGGAGCGATTGCCGTGGTTCAATGTTTTGCGTCGAAATCGGCCGAACATGACGTCACTCTGACGTCATTTCCGGCCGACCTATGGTAGGTACGAAATTCAAATTTTGACACAGGGTGTCAAATTGATGCAGCCAAAGGTACTGAAAGTTTGGCGTCGATACGTCAAGCGGTTTGGAAGTTATTGCAGAAAAACGGGAGGGGGGGCTATAAATAGCCCCCCCCCCAGTGGGGCGCGGGTTAAAGGTAGTGTGCCAGCTTTCCTGGACCGTATGGAGTTAATGGCCCAGATAAGGAGAACCGGATTTTTAGAACTTACCCATACCTTCAAAACTCATGGAAACGTCTTAATTCTTCAAATTTTGAGTACCCCAGTGCGAAATTCGCCCCGACGGGTTGTCGGTCGTACCCCAACCGCATTTCACATCACTATGAACAATAAATGCACACACTGAAATCGCTATTACCGATATGCTCATCCAATGAAGTTTCGATAAACCCGTTCATCATCAGCTCCTGCGGTTTCGAACACGCGTGTTAGGTGGTGCGGTAGACCGCGCCCAAAGCCAGGGCCCCGGTAACGTGAGGTAGCCGAGTCAGGGCAGCGTGCGCTGACCCAAGCCGGAGCCGCGCGTCCTCCCGGTGTCATGTGATAGCCCGGGGCTGCCCGCGGGGATGCGGTAGACCGCGCCCAAAGCTGCGGCCCCGGCTTGGGTCAGCGCACGCTGCCCCGACTCGGCTACCTCACGTTACCGGGGCCCTGGCTTTGGGCGCGGCTTCTGCTCATACTTTGTGGTGCGGTGGTGGTGCGTCGGGCTGCGCGCTCTGACTTTGGCCAAGAAAAATGCGTCAGCTGATCATTGTCATTTCTGCCACTTGCGTGTGGTGAAATGGGGTCATAACTTATGAGACGGCTTTTTCATATCAATTATTTTACATAAAATCATATTTCAAACCATAAATAATGTTCGACAGCCAAATAAAAGAAACAATACCAATACAGGCTTACAGTTAAAGGCTCGAAGTCGACATTGTGTTGTCTACGATTAGACAGCTGATAACTCATTCCCGTACGTCGTATGGTCGTAACACTATAATGACCTTTGCTTATTGTCACATGTGCGCCGCATTCGCGATTGTTGCCGATGCCTGTTTACAGGTGAGCCCACTACAGTTGTTATACATATCTAAAAACCGATAAACTTTTAGGCGAAAAAGGCACTATTCCAGGCCCATTTTTGATTTTTTTTGCGATATTAGGTAAAAACAGAAGCTTCTTATCCTAGGAAAAATAAAATGGGAAATCTTTCAAAGGTGGCACACTACCTTTAAATGACGTCAATGGACTTAAAGTAAAAAATACAAAAGACGAGATAATTTCAAAATTTTGAGTTGCAATTTTTGTCCCCTCAACTTTCAACCTACCCCATCAACTTTTCAAACGTTCCCGGGTCACCACTGCCCCATCGTGCAATTCCAGTGCTATGGCAAAGTTTTATCTGAAAGTTTAAACGTGCCCGATAGACTGGACGCGGTCCCCTCCGTCCACTCACGCTCTCTGGTCTCTGTACGGTCATCGCTGACTGGTCCAGCATCCAACGCGCTGGGTTTATAGAAATTTGGTTAAAAGAAATGAACATATTTTAATGAACGAATCCATTAAGTAATAAAATGAAAATGATTCACAGGTTATTATTACATGTGGGAGCACTGGCGCTGGAACTTTCTCAATGTTGGAGCCGGGCTCGAGGCAGTTTGAACTCATTTTTTTCCATGCAACGCCATAGGGTTAATTACGAGCGAGCGGTGTCTTATGGTTTTTTAGATACCTATATGACTTTTTACTTTTGACTTTTTCTTATTTGACTTTTTCCATTTGATTTTTATCATTTTGACTTTTCGCGTTTTTTGACTTTTTGCCATTTGACTTTTTGCTTTTGACTTTTTGCGTTTTTGACTTTTCGCCATTTTGACTTTTTGCCATTTGACTTTTTTGCTTTTGACTTTTTTCGTTTTTGACTTTTCGCCATTTTGACTTTTTGCCATTTGACTTTTTGCTTTTGACTTTTTGCGTTTTTGACTTATTGCCATTTTGACTTTTCGCCATTTGACTTTTTGCTTTTGACTTTTTGCGTTTTTGACTTTTCGCCATTTTGACTTTTTACCATTTGACTTTTTGCATTTTTGACTTTTGGACGTTTTGACTTTTTGCCATTTGACTTTTTGTCTTTTGACTTTTATCCGTTTTGACTTTTATCCATTTGACTTTTTTCCATTTGACTTTCATCCATTTTGACTTTTTGCATTTGACTTTTTGTCTTTTGACATTTTGTCTTTTGACTTTTTGTCCTGGAATCGTATATATGTGGCCCGCTTATTTGGAAGGTAATATTCGTTGCTGCTGAATTGACAAGTTATTTTCCAAATCCTTGAAAGACATGTAACATATGCGCCAGAAACGCTCTTATTTTGTAAACATTCGACCGGCGGGGCACTGGAGTAAAGTGTGTTGGATTTTATCAAATTTTTATAGTTTTATTCGCACTGTGATTTTATTTTATTATTTTGTAATGTTTTGCCATGCATGGTTGATACTTGATAAGTGATCCTTCTTGGTATTTCTCATTTCTGGAATCAATGGAATGGATCTCTAATCTACGGAAATCCTCAGTCGGGCGCACTGTGGTATCTCCGATTCATTTATGGAGACGTTTCTATTATTGGAAACGTTTCCAATTTTGACTACTCTTCTGTTCCAAAAATGGAAACGCTCATTCCATAAATAGAAACGCTAACATCTCCGCACATATTTTCTTGCCAAGGGTGGCTGGATTTGATGTATAACAACTGTTTCGCTTAAAACAAGCTCAGATACACCAAAAGCACTTGTCTTCTTGCATGGAAAGCTGTCGTATGCATTCAAATTCACGTCTTTAAAATCCTCCTGAATCGTATCCATTTATGGAGACTTAGTTTCCAAAAATGGAAACGCCGATGTTCCAAAAATAGAAACACTGAAGTTCAAATGTGTGCAAACTTAGCTTTAATGTGTTTTTAAAATTCACATGCAACTAAAAATTTGATGTTTTGGGACTGGTTTAGCATCTCGGCTCTCGGCAGTTAGCTTGGACGTCGGGTTCGATAATAATACATTACGTGCCGCAACTTGAGCACATTCAAAAGTCAACTAAAACTAAGATTTCCCAGAAACTACTGGACAGATGTGGTCCAAAGTGGGCAATACATAAAGCGTAGATATCATTTCAATATATAAAATTGATATCAATGTTACACATGAGCTAGAATGAATAAATTCATCGTCAGAATACAACGGTATTTGGTGTGACGACGGTGCAGACCTTACTTCCATCCTGCTTTTTACGTATGTGCACGGAGATTTACGTTGATCCGAGCCTACGATCATATTCAGCACATTTGAAATATCATAAAATGCCCACTTAAGTCTCCAAATAGGGCTTTGCAACAACTTTCATGCGATTTAATCAAAGATTGACGACCACCAGGCCGCTAGTACACCGGAAAATGCAGCGTGAAAATGAATGAAAAACTGAAGTTCCCAGTGATGTGGTTGTTCCAATCAATCGGCCAGTCTTTCAGTAGTCTGTTAAAAACGTTATTTTTTGTACAAAACATTCATAAATGTTATTATTTTCGATTAGAAAAACGTGTGAATTTTTTTATCACGTCGACATGTTATAAGCATCGCCTCGTTCGTCAACTTTCGGTTTTCTGATCGGAAAGTCGGAGAACAGGAACATAAACTAGAATACTGGCTGTCGATTGGTGGCATCCTGCGCATGCCAAATTGCACCAATCAATGCCCAGTTTGCTTTAAAGGTAGCGATGCACACAGCGTCTCCATTTATGGAACAGACCGTTTCTATTTTTGGAAACGGCGTATCCATTTTTGGAACATTGTTCCAAAAATGGAAACGTTTCCATAAATGGATCGGAAATACCACAGTGTGCCCGACTGTCCTAGGCCAGATATTGGATATAATTCATCGTATGGATAAATATATATCATAATAATCATATTGGTCCTGCAAGGCCCTATATAGAAGGTATGCTCATTAGGCCAAAGCAGCGATTTCCGTGACGTCACAGGTACGAAGCGTCGGACGGCTGTAATGCAATTCTATGGAAAATGACCCAACTTTAGGGCTCTCCCACATAGCTGCCAGACTCGACACTAAGGTAAAAATCATATCATATTAAAGCTCAAATCAAGACAAACAAGAAACCTATCTGACGTTTTTACGTATTACTAACGGCTTAGACACTATTCAAGTATATTCAGAGCTCTGCATTAACTCACTTTTTTCTGCCGTCAATGCCACTACAAATGCCTATAGTCGGCGCACGTGCGCTTGTCGAGCGGGGACCACCAGTCGGGCGATTCGGAGCTGCCGCCCAATCAGAACGCCGCAATGCCGTGACGTCATTGGTCGCACACGACACGTTACGGAGATAGGGATGAGACAGCCCTGTTGGTCCTGTAGCTCAGTTGGTATTACCCCCCACCTCTTTCCAGTAGGCAAGCAATGCCCGGCAGACGGCAGCATCAAGCGCCCCCAAAAGATAGCGTCGCATCCAGCAGCCACGACGATCTCACGGCTGGGGGTCGTGACATGCCGTGCCGGCCGTTCCGTGTGCGGCCAGAGGCACGGAAGATCTGGCAGCAGCACACCGGTGGTACGGTGGGGTTCCTGCTGGGTCAGCCTTCCCCACCGGCCGCAGTCGCTCCAGGCCTCCCTTCTGTGACAGCAGGTGAGAGCAGCTGGGCCTCCTTTCACAAAGCGAGTCTGTAACTTACGTCGGTTTTGGTCTTGAATTGCAAGCGCTTGTGAAGCGATGACGATCATTTGAATCGTTGAATTGATTTATCTTGTAGGCAAGAACAGAAGGGAGAGGGGGAAATAACTTTATCTCTTCACATGCACTTGCAATACAAGTCCAAAAACCGGCCGTAAGTTACAGACTCTCTTTATGAAACGAGGCCCAGAAGGCAGCTGATGGTGTCAGGGGCATGGGTATATAGGTATATAGGTAGCATATGCTACCTGCAAGTGTGGAGTCTGAAAACAGGGCGCCTGGGGCGACTTGCTGAAGGCTTTTGATATTGTCATGTGATAATTGACCTGTTAGAGGCATTGGAAGGGTGAGGACTTAGTAATCACTTTACTAATTTGCCCTCCGGCCCCCTGCTTTCAGATTCCACCCCTGCGAGATACATGTAGCCTGGTATTGTGCAATGTGCATAATGAAAGGTTATACCAAGCATCCGTGGCACAGTGTTTTAGTTTTCTCAACACACGCAAATAAATGGATGTGGCCGAAAACGCCCCTTCTCAGGCAAAGGCTAGAGCGTGAATGAAAGGAGCTAGATACCTTCATCCAAGGCCAGGGTTTATCCCAGCGTCCTATTCAGTCCCACGCTATACATTCCAGTCAGTCTTTGGGGCGGCTCCTCGGCCCCAGCCTGCCGGTGCCTCGTCTCAGCTCCCCCAGTAACTTCCCGTCCTATGCTGTCGGTCTTCTTTTGGAGATCTAGGTCCGGCGTGTCCTAGCCCGACGGGGCTTCACCTGGAGGCTTCTTTTTCACAGACACAATGTTTATTAAGGAACCAAACGTACGCAGGAAATAGAGCATAGATATTCAGTGAAACTTGCAGTACACTATAGCAACAAGGTGATAGCAGAATGGTGCAAAGGCACAGTCGTTTAACTCGAGGCACCACTCTGGAACATGATATAAGGCAACGGCCGCCGCCGCTGACCAGTCGCTCGTGAGCGGTAAATTTTGGTGTTTCATCAGCTGCTCGGCTTACGGAGCGGCCGACGGAACCTTCTTAGATCTTCCACTTAACGCGTCGGAGCAGGTGGTCCCGTGGACTTTGTTGGTGGGCCCAAAATCTTGGCGGTTATAGCTAGTCTTAGATAGTTCTTGACGGTTTTACTTTGTGGTTCGTCCTAGAAGTGTGTAAAATACGCATCACTAAGTGTGCATTGCAGAGGGACAGAGCAACGAACTTCCGCTACATTATTACGGAGCGAGCGAAGCGAGCGTAGTCTTTCCTTAGATTAACGGAAATTTCTGAGTATGAGCGGCCGGCCGGCCGTGGTCACGCTTTTGCGACGCTTATATCTCAGCAACCACTTGACCGATTTACATGCGGTAATTTTTGTAGGGTAGCTTCATTCCTTCTACCAAGTATTGGACTATTCCCGATGCATGTGGGTGACCCCTTATGCACGTGCCACGTGCAAAACGAAGAGGTGTCACTTTTGTAATTGTTGCAATATCTCGGTAACTACTGGGCCGATTGCGCTGAAAGTTGGCATGTAGGTAGGCACCCACTAGGCACTGCATATCCATGTGCCAGAGTTGGGGCGCTGCTGCACGTGCGCACGTGCAGGGGTCGTTTCCAGATCTCGAGAACGGCTCGACCGATTGCGCTCAAATTTGGTACACGGTTACGGAGCAGTTAGTAGGGTGCCGTGCACAAGTCAGTTGGGACCCATTTTGCACGTGCGCACGTGCAGGGTGCCGCTTCCAGATCTCGAGAACGGCTGGGCCAATTGTGCCCAAATTTGGCACATCGCTAGAGACCGGTTAGTAGGGTGCCGTGCACAAGTCAGTTGGAGGTACCCCTCGCAATTTCGCACGTGCAAGGTCCACCCTCTCGCTCGCTCCGTTAGTCACCCCAAAAGGC
The DNA here is from genome assembly GCF_019059575.1 of Amphibalanus amphitrite. Lineage (NCBI taxonomy): Eukaryota > Metazoa > Arthropoda > Thecostraca > Balanomorpha > Balanidae > Amphibalanus > Amphibalanus amphitrite. The sequence continues at coordinate 162,731 of NW_024882705.1, read as the reverse complement.
GTTATACTGGTATCTAGAATAACGAACGGAGTAACGAGATACGATTTTCACGTTTTTCAAGACAGAGACACGGGTAAAAAAGTCACAGTTTTGACAAACACTGCACCTATTTCACAAACACTGACAAACACATGCCTATTTCTAACACCTTCTTACTTGAATTACTCAGTTCTGCTAATGGCAGGATGTTCTTTGAACCAACAACTACTCTTCGCTCGACAGGTGGTACCGAGTGTGTCAACGCTCGTGAAAAACTACGGACCAATCGCAGCCACGGTCGTCACAGCGGCGGAGGACGACAGCCAATGAGAGCTCTGCCCATCAATGGCGTCACTGAGGTCAGCCAATCAGGCTGCGGGATGGGAAGAGAAGGGAATGTGTTATGGATTGGGATATGTTTGGTGGTTACTGGTTAACTGCCATTTTTGGGATCGGGAGGTAGTGGTAGAGGCCTATGCAACAGGCTGTTCTAGCGCGGACCTGTGATCTCATTGAATCTGTCAATTCAAACATTGAAGCTGAATTTTATATGAAAATATTACAAGGTTTAGTCGAACACATTACCTTATGCTATGACATTACCGTTTTCCAGCAAATCCCGTGTTGCATCTAAGATGACAGCTGACGATGGTTTTTATCCTTCTTTTCCAGGAAGCGCTCAGTCACTCCAAGTCATCATCCTCAGCTGCGTCGTTCGTGGCCAGCCCCGGCTCTCCGCGCCGTCACATTGACCTGGGTCAGCTGAACGGTGACCTCTCGGCAGTCGAGGGCGTGCGTGGGGTCAGGGTCATCTCGCCAGGCAGGCAGCACGTGCCGGCTGAAAACGGAAGGTTTCCTTCACCGGGTGAAGGGATAACTTCACCAAAGGAAGGATTTCGTGTGTGTGATGAAGGGATTCCTTCACCGCGTGGCTTTCGACGGGTGTCTTCGTCTGGTGATATCGGTTCCGGGAGCTTGTCTTCAGGAGCAACTTTGACTTCTTCTGCAGCTGACTTGAATCAGTACCAGATGCATGCTGCATCAGCTGCAAGTCGGCACAATCATTCAGGGAGCGTGATGAACAATAACCAATCTACCAGGACCCTCAACGGCGATCGGCTGTCTTCGCCTTTCGATGATGAAGGAATCCCTTCACGAAACCGGACCCGCGAAGCATTCCCTTCACACGCCACAAATGGCGAGAGATTTCCTTCATCCCACACCAACGGCGGTGAAGGAATTCCTTCACTCTCCTCGGCACCGTCGTGGCCTGACCGAACTCATAACGGAGACGGAGGCGGCGACGTTGAAGACAATCCTACTCGCTCTGTTCGCCTCAACATACCCAATGGAAACATATCAGACCGCTCATCTGAAAGCGACCTGCGTCGTGAGCGAATCAGAGCGCTCATCGGTAGTTTACGGCGGTCACCAACAGATGGCAGCACACGCGAGTTGACCTCTGAAGTCCGTCAGCTGTATTCTTCTAGCCGACAGGACATGTCAAGGGGGGCAGCGTCGACAGGAAGGGTATCTGAGCCTCCCGTGACGAGGTTCAGTGATGAAACCCGACTCAGTTTCCGAGAACAGGCGTTAGAGCGAGCGAAAGCACCGTACCGAGCGCCATCTATTGTCAACAGTCGGAAGTTCAAGTCATCTGAGACGCTACGAGATGGTGCTGCCGCTCGTGCTGCGCCTGAAGCACCCAACCGTCTGCTCAACAAGCGGAAGTCGCAAAGTGTGACGAAACTGGCGCGTGCTGGAGACGAGCACGGCGCGATGCGATCAGGTGACAAACGTGGCGTGGTGTCGACAAGAAATGACGCAGCATCACGTGTGGCGCCCATCTCCCATCCACCACCCATCGACGATTCTCCAAACCCTACCAATACCTCATCCAACCATTCTCCCTCTCACACTCCCGGCAAGACAGCACCGGGTTCTCATCCCTCCTCACAAGAGTCATCAGAGACACCAAAAGACTTTGTGAGACTGAACCGTCGAATGGCCTCCCAGCGGTCACGAAGAGCTAGGAGTGTACCCCGGCGTGGGGAGGAGGCGGCGGTAGTGAAGCCCAAGACGCAGCCCGGATCTCTGCCCAGGTGGGTGGGCGGGGAGAGGATGGGATGGCGATGTTGGTGATTTATAACTTAGTTAAGTGGATTATTGGGGGTCTGTGTTGTGAGTTAGATATTTTTAGATCGGAACCAACAGACTGTTTTTGGCGATGGCTCTGTCATTGACTCCTTCTGAAGCTTTCCATTCAAAAGGTTCGGACTAAATTTGTAAAAAGAAAACAGCTGTATGACCTTGCATAGTTTCACTCAGTCAGCACCTAGCAAGAGAGCGGCCAACTATTCGCTGGAGTACTGTAGGAAGAGATCGGCGAACTATTCGCTGGAGTACCATGTTAAAATTGAATACCTACTCTGACTTGCGCTCCTAATCACTCGCTGGTGACCTCTTATAACCCACGAGTGATTCACTCAAATGGCCCTTCCCCGAGTGTACCCATCGTGATCCCCTAGCCCACCCACCCCAGCTCTCCCCTATCTCTCAAGTACCTGGTTGCGCCCGCCAGCGGCAAATGGCTCACCCTAAATGACCTCCACGACCCTGCAATGACCCCCAATACCTCCCACCCACACACCTCCCCTAGGCCCTAGGTATATGTGTGCTACTATCAGCTCCGAGCGCCCTAAACCTCCAGAATTATCACCTGGTGCCTAGTGCAGCGGCACCAAACAATGGGCTGACTATAAATGACCCACTAAACTTCTCACCAAACTCCCTAAACCTACCACACTAAACTCACTAAACAAACAGCTACCCAGTGACCTCACAATCACCTTGCCCCTCTAACCTCTCTGACACCTCCCCTGGGTACCTGGGCCCTGTCTCACGGCCCGACGCTGCGCTACGCTGCTGTATTGGTGCGGCGTGCGAGACGAATTCGGCTCGACGCTCCAGCGTTGCGAGCGTCTGAGTTTGTTGATGTTTCCATGGAAACCCAATACACCGCTACGCGTATCGCTCTGCAGCGTAGTGCCGTGAAACAGGGCCGGAGTACAATGGACTGACCCAATGATTCACTATTGACCCACCTGTGTCTCTCCCTCAGCTTGCCCTGCCAGTGAAATGACTTGTCCCTAGTCTGGTCCCTCCCTCAGATGCCTAGTTCGTCAACAGCAATGAACTGACTCGAAATGACCTACTACTGACCCGCATGACCCCAAAATGACCTGTCCCTCTGGTCTCTCCCCAGATACCTAGTACGTCGTCAGCACAAATGACCTACTACTGACCTGCATGACCCCATACTGACCCCGTCCATCTAACCCTCTCTCCCCAGATACTTAGTCCGTCGTCAACAGCAGTGGGCAGACGAAGAGCGAAGACGGATCGAGTCAGCCCCCGACCCGGCCTGTCCCCCGGGACATATTCGGATGGCAGACGGGGAGAGGCTACAGACGCTCGATGTGCTCAAAGAGAGTGAGTTGGGAACAGTTTGTGTGGGGCTGGGGAGAGGCTACAGACGCTCGACGTGCTTAAAGAGAGTGAGTTGGGAGTTCATAAAGGCTACACAGTTTGTGTGGGGCTGGGAAGAAGCTATAGACCTAGGGTGTACTCAAAGACAGTGAGTTGGGGAGGCTCGGGAGAGGCTATAGACCTAGGGTGTGGTCAAAGAGAGTTAGTGGGGGAGGCTCGGGAGAGGCTATAGACCTAGGGTGTGGTCAAAGAGAGTGAGTTGGTGAGGCTCGGGAGAGGCTATATATAGAGTAGGTGAAGGGTTGGCGAGAGGCAACACACGCTCGATGTGGTCAAAGAGAGTGAGTTGGGGGGCTGGGGAGAGGCTATAGGCCTAGGGTGGGGTCAAAGAGAGTGAGTTGGGGAGGCTCGGGAGAGGCTATAGGCCTAGGGTGGGGTCAAAGAGAGTGAGTTGGGGAGGCTTGGGAGAGGCTATAGAGTAGGTGAAGGGTTGGAAAGAGGCTACAGACGCTCGACGTGCTTAAAGAGAGTGAGTTGGGGGCTGGGCAGAGGCTATAGACCTAAGGTGTGGTCAAAGAGAGTGAGTTGGGGGGGGGGGGGGGCTCGGGAGAGGCTATATTCTGAGAGAGTGAGTGGGGGGGGGGGAGAGGCTACAGTGTGCTTAAAGAGAGTGAGTGGGGGTTTGGGGAGAGGCTAAATAATTTGTGTGGGACTGGGGAGAGGCTACAGGGCAAATGTAAAGGCTATGAGAGGCTCAATGCACCTAAATATCATACGATTTTTTTTTTAATTTGTGTCTCAAGAGTCACTTGTTTCTGTGTATGAACGGGACATCACCTGTTCCATGCGCTCGGATCACACATGTCACATGACATTTTTATATGCCTGTTGTCCGCAGATCGATTGTCCTATAAGTATACGCCTGTATCCCTTACGTCACGTGACCTGCCTGTTTGCGCCCCCAGATCACGTGACGCTGCTCTCGGAACTCCGTTCGCTCCCCATCGCCCATACTTCGTCTCGTCTGGTAGCACAGCGGGCAGATTTAGAGCGGCAGCTTCAGAAAGTGGAGGAAGGCATCAGGATATTCAGCCGACCCAAGGTCTTCATCAAGAACGATGCGTGAGGATGAAGGGATACCTTCATAGCGTGAAGGAATTCCTTCGTTCTGTGAAGGGATTTTTTTCGTGCGAAATGCTAGGATTATGTAGTTTCGGGCGCCTCATACGTTTGTTGATTCCCCTTTCATCATTGAAGGGTAATGAGAATTTGTTGGAAGTTGGGTTATGTCCATGGTGTATAAATATTTAATTAAACAGAACAAGACATGGGGTACCCATAAGATTAGTTACGATCTCGTTTCCATACCAAAGAAGCAGGTCCCAGTCAGCTCGCCCCAGGCGACGTTTCGTTAGTGTCTATGTGTTCGGTGGATAGTATGATGTCGTTCATTTCTCTAAAGGCTATTGGTCTCTAGTGTTTCATTCACTGCTCGGGCAGTTCAAGTTTAGACATTACGTACCAGTATGTGATAAGGACTTTGCCCAAATTCATAGTTTATCTATCGGCAGGACGTCACATTATCATCACCTGGATGTTCTTTCGTTTTGCTTTTTTACATAACATCTGATCGCAGAGTCCATAGGAGGTTTCAATTATCATTACCATACTACGTTTATGGTAATTAACATGAAACTAAGATACCTGAACCTGGCCTTGACCTAGGTACTTGATTGGAAACCAATTGCAAAGTGCCTCATCTTCTTGGAAATGGCGCACAAGAGAAGCACAATGAACCTTAGAAGATGTCCACTTCTTATAACTGCCTAACACATTGTCCATGATATTTGTTGCTATGTCATCCAAAAAATGTTATTCATGTTCTAGTTAATTAGCTTTAATTTCATAAATAACTCGTGTCACATAGTGAACGTTTTGTTGTGTGCAAGCAATCAATCGGCAAGCATCACAGCTGTGCACTTGCTTGTTGACTAAGTTACTTCACAGTCACCTGTCGTATATTTATTGCACTCGGTCGATAATATGTGACGTAGATTTCACAATCGCACAGTGTCGTAAAGCGAACGTATATCGTAAATACGTACAACCTTATCGGGTATGTGTGGGGCACTATTTTCAAAGAAGAAGCATGTTCCTACCCTGCCACTGTTTGTAAGGTCGTGAATGTACCGTCTTGTCAGTGCAACTTCAGCCTTAATGTCAGTAGTAGATAGAAACCTCGCTCCAAATGGCTCAAATATCAATTTAACTATCCACGTGCAAAGATTTGGCTCGCCATAACACTGAAAGTCTAGCATTATGGGCAACATTTCCAGAAAAAGTACGATATAACGGAAGCGATCCCCTGGCGTGCTGATAGTCTGACCCCAATTCCACTACATTGAATGCTGTTATTAGTCTCTGGCAAAGCTGACATGTAGTGAAATGAATTGCGGACCGTCTTGTGGGTGTGTGAAGTTGAGCTGCGCGCTAGAGATTGGGAAGTATGTGACGATATTCGCGTGGCACTTATCTATTGAAATGGCCACATTATTCGTGCGTATGGTACAAAGTGTCGCATGAGTCGCGTGTTCACAATAAAACGCACATTCCACCTTTTTTGACGTTTTGTTGGTGTTTCGACAACGTATGTTTTCACTTTTTACGCGTTTGGGATTATAACAAGCTATGTTGCCCGTGCTCTACCAATGTGCTTCTTTGGAGTAGCGCTGCAGTGTCATTTTGTACATCATTTCTGATGGAACGAAAACGTATCGTATGGGGTGAATGTGGAGGCGGTTTTTATCCTATATATGGCCTTGGTTTTTATTTTATCTCGAGTTTTCCAGTCCATGGACCATTTGGCGTTTACCGTTTGACATGGATATTTATGCCATTGCCAAACGATCAACACACTGGATTTGCACAGCCTGACATCTCTTAGTTTACACTGCATGTCGAAGTCATTGTAATAGCCATTACAACTCACGCCGAGTGCATCGTTAAAGGTTTCCGAGGGCGAGAACTCAGATTCATTTCCTTGTCGCCGGAAGCCCAGCAGCCCGAGGCTGTAAATGCGACTGGCGCGTCCTCTATTCGCATCGAAGCAACCTTCAATGACTTTCCTTGCCGCCTATGGCGCTAGGAATCCAGCTTTCCTCTCATTTAGATACGATAGACGCGTTTACATAGGGTTTGTTGCAAACTTATATCTCCGTCCGTGATATTGCAAAAGATGCAAATGGTGCTTAACAATTTACAAAATGATCCCCTCTAAATATTTGAAGACCACTGCAACGAAATTATCGCCAAATTAACGAGCTAGAGCCTCGTCAAATATGCTATGTAAACCGGGTTAATGAAAGAACATCACAACATATGCTTCTATCATTATTGATTTCTTTTCAAGACCTGTTGAAAGGCGTAGGAATTGTCTTGTTATTTTGCTTTTAAAATGACAAGAGTCATTTGCTGTCAAAAACATGGATGATTACCAGCAAAACTTGCGGCTCTATATAATGGCTTTTGGTAAACTGAGCACCTGAATGCCATTGTTAATTTTCCTCAATTTATTTCTTTCAATTTTAAATCATTCACAATTGATCACACTTGATGGGTTAACAAAAATAGAAAGAAAATCATTCATCTTATACATAAAATATTTTATCTCCGGCGGTGCCGCATCACGGCCTTTTCCGCGCAAGCATTGTCGCGCCGACAGTTAACAAAATGGTAAGTATTTATATTCTATTTATAAATGGTACGTATTTATTGTTTAAAATGTTTTTCGATTCCGAAAAAGTCTTAGCGATGTGTGATTTCCTAGTGCTTTCTTTTGCCTTTGAAAACATAATTTTGGCTTCTCAGCCCGTGTTGTGATTTCCCATTCACGAACTTGCGTTGTTGACATTCGAATTATTGCTTTCAGAGTGAAGGAACCGCCACTATTCGCACGAGGAAGTTTATGACCAACCGCCTGCTATGCAGGAAGCAGATGGTTGTTGATGTGCTCCACCCGGGCAAGCCGGGCCTGAGCAAAAACCAGATTCGCGAGAAGCTGGCGAAGATGTACAAAGTTACCCCGGACGTCTGCTTTGTCTTTGGCTACAAGTAAGTGGTACATCAACATTTGCATTAAAATCAACTGCAGGGGACTGTTTGGGGTAACCAGGAATTGAAGGCTAAAGTGTCCTCTGAATATTGTTGTCCAGATCAAGATGGAAAAATTCATAGATACCCAGTAACTACGCTCTGCCCAACATGTCAGGGATTTTTATGCCCTGAAATTCAGTACAAGTGAATTTGTGCTGAAATGTTATCATAATTTGCACCTAATTTGGAAACTATGGCATTTATTTGTCTCAAAATTTGACTTATAAGAATTAGACATACTCATGCTTATGTATGCATTATGCAATACATGCTGAAAAGTTGACACTATAAAAGTGAAGGTTAAGAAGAAATTACTTCTTAATTGAAAAGAAAGTAGGTACCGTAGAACGGGGTGTTAAGGGACAGTTTTGAGGTGTTTTGTTATATAACTCAGAAGGGTTGGAGATAGAAGCATCAAATTATCAGCATTTTATGTGGAATTTGGTGCTTTACATGCCTGCCACATTTAAGTTTTTAAGATTTATACCTGCATATTATTTTTTATTATTTTTCATCACTGTCCCTTAGCACCCCAATGTGGGGTGTTAAGGGACACCTATATTATTCCAAGAAATGGTCATCAAATGCCCACAATTGGGGTGTGGAAGGGCACAAAATTTATTTATTGAAATGTTTTGCATATTCTGTCACAAAACAAGTCAGGTTCATTCACCACTAATGACCTTTTTAGCCAATTACGTGTAATGCAGTTTACGCTTGTGGAAAATGTGCTAATCATAAGGTAAACAGAACCAAAAAGCAATCTTCTGTCATCAATAAAAACCCATGTTGAAGCTTGTCACTTGTCATTATGTTTGCCCTCTTTGTTTTAGCCTTTTTATGATGACATCACATTTACTTACATCAGTCTCCATTGACCCATCATTGTAAAAGAGAGTGTTGAGATGTTTTGTTACATAACTTAAGATGTGTTAGAGATAAAAGCATGAACCTGCCAGCATTTTATGTGGAATTTGGTGTTTTCCATGCCTACTTAATTAAATTATATTTAGATATTATTTTTTTATTTTTTCTTCCCTGTTCCTTAGCACCCCACATCCACCTCAAAATATGCATGTATCCGGAAAAGAGGAAGAGGATGATGAATGAATGGGTGGATTTGCACAAGTTTTTCAGGTAACATGTGCAATACATGTGACAATACACCTATGCATTCATTTTCCCTGTACACCCACTAGTTTATGTGGTACACACCAGTTGGGCAAACTAGACTTTTGGAATCAAAATATGGAGGCATCAATAATTTGATTCTGGTGGGAGGAGCCATGACCAAATATGGGCATGGAATCAATTTTTTGATTCATTTGGGTACACTTTTAACTTCGAATGAATCGTTACGGTTGAAAAAAGGCCCATGACGGTGAGATTTTTCTTTTAAAAGGTAGAAAAATGTGGTAGGTTTGCAAAAAGTGTTACCTCAAAGCTAAGAAATTGTCCCTTTGGCCTTGTGAATGGGAAAAAGACAGAGCCACTGTCCATCACGTAAAAGCTGTTTTGAGGAAATCACACTGTATGTTATTTTTGTATCATGAATCACATACTAACCAATCAGTATTTGTGTAAAATGGCAAAATGAAATTTTTAAACCCCTAATTATCATTGTTGTAGTGCTTTTATATTATTTATATGGTTTTTACCTGTTGCTTCAGTTTTTGTATTCTTGACATTTAAAAATTGTGAATTGTTATCAAATGTAGTGAAGGTAAAGTACAACAATGCTATAGGTATCAGTTGTGGTGCTGAGGATACCACTAAATGAGAATAATAGCAAGAAAAATGCTGTATTCTTGCAAGTCATTGTTGCCTATCTGTCAACATTACCTGTGAATCAAAATAATGATTAGCCAGCTGATCGGGAATCAATATTATGATTATCTGTTTAAAGTTAATCAATTCCTTGATTGCCTTTCACTACCTAAAGAATTCAAATTGTTATGATAGGAGCAATATTATTTTGCTTAGGAGATAGTTCAAGCATTTCTGTTCAAGATCAGGCATGCTCCTTCTTGAAACACTCTCTTATTTTTAGGTGATTGGTAAGTTAGAAATGGTCTGCATTTATGCCCAAAAGGAATCAATCTTTTGATGCCTCCATATTTTGATTCCAAAGGTCTAGTTTGCCCAACTGACACAGAGTTTTGGAGATGTTTCAATTTTGTGAAAATGTAGCATGATTTTCAAATCCATTTTTGAACCAAATCACTTGCATGAAAAACCATACCATTTTCTCCTATGGTCAAGAGCAAAACAGTGTCAACTACCACACTGAAGTTTTTATTGAACCTTCTCAAATTAGGAAGTTAATATGACTCAAAGTTTTTCCCATGCAACTGTCCCTTAACACCCCACTGTCCCTTAACACCCCATTTTACGGTACACAAGATTGCTATGTGGATATGGGACTAAGATATGATACATTTGAGTGCAACAGCAGCAGGTACTGCATTTTATGGCATCCTCTTCCCATTCGCTAGCTGTGTGTGCATGCGGGATACGTTCATCCGCCAGTGGCCTGGGGTTAGCTTGTTCCCTTTGACCATGAACTTCTGCAGCAATATTTTTAATAAGCAGTTGAGTGTTATGCCATTCATTTCTAGGACGTCAATGTTAGGAATATTGCTATATATAACACCAGTACCAGATAACAGTGGTGGATCCAGGGGGGGGGGGGCAAATGGGCATTTGCCCCCCCCCCCCGCCCCAAACGGCATAATTTTAGCATTACGCCTATGGACGATGCATGGAAAGAATCGATAAATTGTTATGGTTTGCCCCCCCCCCCCCAAAAAAAACCGAGCTGGATCCGTCTCTGCCAAATAATAGGCAATTATTCAGAGCACCGAACTCTGATCATCATACTGTACTGCATGCAAAACTTCTGTTTCTCTTCAGATATCTCGGCAAACAAACTGCCTCCCAAACATTATCACACCACATTACATATGGCATGCGCAGGTCCCTCGGGCATAGTAAGCTGAGCTCTGTTCGCCCCCCGTTTATTTATCAGCAGGCTGCGACACCATGCTGCTACTTCTTAGCTCCTCATTGGTCGAATTCAAGTGGTCTATTCGTTAGAGCAATGAGAGGCCAAGAGGCGCCAGCAATAACTTCCTTATATGGGGAAAAGCGACAGCACGCTGATATAAAAACAGCGACCGAAAAGGGCCCTGATCAGTCTTCTTGAGCCCTGTGAAACCACACAGGGACAGTTAACAGTGCGAGTAACCTCATTCGGATGGGATCCACTCCAGATATAACTAGCGGTTAGGAGCATGAATATCTGGCGACAGACTCAAATGACAGCAGTCGCAGGTAATGCGTTTCTGACTCAAACATATGGGCTAGTGTTAAGAAGACACATTATCAACCAAGCCAGTCTGCACCTTAGTTCTAATCAGTGTATAGAAATCTTGGTTCTAACTGATTTAGGGCTGTCACAAATGTCAGGTACTTATGCGGAACAGGTCGATGGCAAGATTTTCTTCCTGTTTTCCAATTAAAGGGAGATAATGAGCTTTCTTTTTTCTTAAATAAAAATTACTCGACATCTTTACTATTTCTACTGTAGTTTCTATAAAATATGAAAATTTCCTAGCACATTTTCGTATGTGAAAAAGGTTTTTATTTTTGCAAAAAAGAAGCAGTACTTGCAGTACTTGTAACACCCACCGAAATGCGTTGTCCTTCTCTATGAAAAAGTCGCAGTATATGGCGCTTTTGTTTCAAACAGCGACGCTTGGGTTTTTGTTTATGTTATCGCCTTGTCGTTGCTTGGTTGTAAGGATTATAATTTGAATTAGAGTTAATTCGGTTTAGAATTAATTAGATTCTAATTTGGGGGTACATAGTGCCTACTCTTCTTTGTTTCCAAGTATTGTTTTGCGCCACAAATGAACGGCATGCGCCAGAAACGCAGCCAAATCTTGCGATTGCGACTACGAAATTCATTATTTTGGCCTCAGAGCCTGAAGCGAAAAATACAAGCATATTTATTTCAAAAAGACTTCAGGTTTGTCGAACGGTGTTATGAGAATTTTGATAACAGTACTGCATAAGTTTTTCAGTGATGCCGCAAAAGTGTTGTATCTATCTTCTTTTATTGTGCAGTCGGCGGGACCGATTCAAAATTGAGTCGTTGCTACTAAAATAGCAGCATATGGCGACAGATGATGAACAGGAAAAATAGTTGCGTAAATTTAGACATAAACCACCCCCAAACCATGAATATCTTTTGAAGGCACTATAGACGACCATTAACTAACTAGATGTGATGAAGATCAAATGTAATGAATACGCTCATTTTACAAAATTACATGCAAGTACCAAAAAGTGATGTAAGTACCTATTCAACGGTCATTTTCAGCGCTCCCCGCTAACGTGACTTCAAGTTGAGATATTTGCGGCAAGGTACCGAATTGAGCAAAATGGTTTTGATTTACATTATAACTTGTTGTGTTTTGTCAGAAAATGGTCCTAACTCAGATTTTGTGGAAAAAGGTCATAATCTCCCTTTAAGATGTACAATTTGAACAAATTCCCGAAGAAGGCGTCTGCTCGAATCAATTTGATAAAAAAGTAACCGAATTCAAATCATAACCCGCACATCACACATTACACACGTGCCTTTTCTCGCCAGGAACCACTTCGGCGGCGGTCGCACTACCGGCTTCGCTCTCATCTACGACACCCTGGACTTTGCCAAGAAGTTCGAGCCCAAGCACCGTCTCGTCCGACACGGCCTCCTCAGCAAACCTACCGGCGGCCGGAAACTGCGGAAGGAACGCAAGAACAGGATGAAGAAGGTCCGCGGCACGGCCAAGGCGAAGGTCACAGCTGGAAAGAAGGTGAGAAAGGAGAGGGAGGTGGTGAGGTGAGAGGAGGTAAGTTGGTGGTTGTTGGAGGGGGAGGGTAGGGATTGAAGGGATAGAGGGTAGTCTTGGATCTGGTAGAACCCAATCATTGTATTCCTGGAATAGAAGGGTCCCCGCTAGAGTTGCAAAATTTCCCCCAAAGGCTGCTACCGGCACCGCCCCGCCCCACAAAAATTTTCTGGGATACCGGCATGCTACCACGACCCAAGCAAAAACACCACCAAATTACCGGCATACTAAAAAACCTGCAATGTTGATTCTAGCCTACCCCTACAAGAGATGCCACACTTTGACAATTTCAGTACCCATCCCAGTTCCCACCCAGCAGCCACCCAATGTCCAACCTAACTACGAACAGGATGATTTTGGCTCAGTTGGCCCCACAAATACCCACAATTTTGAAACTCAGTTCCAGTCTATAACTGTTAAATATCACGTGTAATCAAAGAGGTATTGCCTACAAAAAAGCAGTAAGAAAAAAGCATCAAAAAAGCAATGACAAAAAGAACTTAAATTACTGAATTGTTTCTGAAGACTGGACAGTTCAAGTTAGCAGTAATCACATTAACATTTCAGAGGTGTTCTGCTATTCCACATTCTCCTAAAATGTTGCAGGAACCTACCAACCAAAATCAAATTTTGAAATCTAGATGGCCACATTATAAAAAGTACCTACAGATTCGGCCATGTGCCTGAGGAAGCGAGATCAACACCTTTTTTCCTTTTCGCCATGGCTTGCTGGCTCATGAATAAGATACGAATCATTTGAAAAATGTGAAAAACTCACTTGTCCTGAGAACAGTCGCCAAATAATATGCATAAAAACGATATAATAACCTCTTTCTCGAAGAATCTTCCTCCCCAAACACAAGGTTATCAACTATCAAAGATTTCGAAACAGATGCGCCATAATAACAGAGACTTTTAACCAGCTGATTAAATTGCTGCAAAAAAAAAAGTTTCTGAACTGTAGCAAACTGCCTCATAAATGATTTGTTGATGTAAATGATCCAAAACGATATTGAATTCTGATGTAATCAACATTGTGAGTTTAGTTCACTACAAGAAAATGCATTCCTTTCAGGAATTAAACTAAAAAGGCATACGAATGAATATTACGTCATCATCTTACATCCTTTCATCAGGGGAGAGAAGATCTAAAAAGTCAATCCTTGGTTCCCCTGTTATTCTGCGCCACTTTGTTTATTTTGTATGCATATTGTGTTTTCTTGTAAAGATGAGACAAAATGCCAGTTTATTTGATTTTCATTTCATTTTTGGGACCAAAGTCAGGCTCAGGGCTACCTAATACCTGCCTTTTCAGCTGGATTTTCAGTGTCAAATACTTTGTAGAGTATCTCAGACCACATCTCAGGACTCAAGGCCAGTTTCCAAACAATGTGTTTTGTGGTGTTTTGATTCTGCCTTTTCCTCTAGGGAACGTTGTCATGAACATTTATTTATTTTGTTGTATTTTACCTATTACATACCTACCATTAGACTTACTGATTGATCGAGCTTTTGCAGCATGAATAAGTATTCTTCCATTTATTGACCACAGTAGATTCTTGACAATCCTAATTTTAACGAAACTTGTGAATCGCTGAGGCCCATGTGTTATCCCTACCCTTAGCAATGTAACTTCTACCACAAAATGTATTTTGCAGTGGCTAATATTGCTGTTATTATAATTTGATAGCCTCTTTAGTGCCCAAAGTTTAAACCATATGCTGATATTTTCTATTTTTGTGCAAAATCAAAAATACCGGCATGCTACCGGCAAGACATGCCAGATACCACGAAAAAACCTGCGGTAGTGAAAATTTACCGGCATGCTGGTAGTGCGGTAGGGAAACTTTGCAACTCTAGTCCCCGCCCCCGGAATAGGTGAACTGCTAAAGACCCGAGAAGGGGATGCTAATTATATACGATCAAGGGTTTGGTGGTGAAATATTGGACAGGAATTGACAGAATAGCTTCAAAGATGGAGACTAGAATTTGAATTAAATCCAGATGATATTAATCTTCAGGCTTAGAAAAGCTGCAAACATGTGAGATTCAGGAAGGGTCCCAGGCTGCAAAAATGTAGGATTCAGGAAGGGTCCCCCTTCCCCCCAGGTCAGGTTAGCACCCTCACCCCCGTCTTAGGTCACATCTATCTGCACCGTTCTACTCGCGTCAGAGTCCTTCCCTAGAGGCTGGCAAACGTAAGAACGAACGGAGCTAAAGCGCCTTACTCATGGCACGTGTTTTGACCACTGCAAATAGAATTCTGAGCATTGACTATGCTCGAAGAAGCCCTGTCCTGTCTTAGAAGTCGGGAGGAAAATGTTCTCTGATACGCAAGAAGCAATGTTAAGACACGTGCGTCAATACCCTGTTGCACTTTCAATCCGTTCTTTGTTACGTTTACCAGAGTGAAGTGTAATCTGCAGCTGACTATTGTATCCTATGCGACATGGATCTCGTCTCGACATACCTTCCATCTCTTAGCAAGGAAGGAGCGGCGACGGCGGGCGGCGTGGGCCCAGCGATGGGCCCGCCATGGGAGGGGTGGGGTGGTGGTTAGATTGTTGTCATATCGGTGTGGGTTGTGTTGGTGTTTGGGCAGAGGTATCTTGGTATTATGTTGGTTGAGGGGACAGTGTCATAAGGGATGAACCTGGGCATGTGCGCTGATTTCAATGGTGGATTTCTGATCGGCTTGGTAATTGATTCAACATAAATATTAATCTTATTGGATTGCACGATGTGCTTCAATGAAGGCTTCAAAGTGTCATGCTTCCTTGAGGTGTAACAAAAAAGGAGAAATTAGATTCATCTTTCCATAAGGTTTCTAAAGGCTCATGACACCCAATGAAGCTCTAAAATAAGTCACCCAATTCTCCCATTTCCACTTTTTGTCGTCAGCGCACATATCTGGTCGGGACCAGAGCTGCAGTTATATGTCTAGTCATCGCACCGTCTACTTTATAGTTGAGAAAAAGCGCGGACACTGTCTGCAACCTTATGGAATGACCGTCCGACTACCGAACGAAAGCCTCGAAAATAGACCCGGTTCATTCCTGGCTATTCGGTAGTGAAATACTGCAGCTCTTGTTCCGAGTGTTCCGCCCTTTTCGGTGTTCAAATAGGCGATTCAGGTGTAGCTTTCGGTGGCGTCTCTGTCCTCTAAGAAAAAGGGAAACAAGGACAGTTTCTGCATGTTTTATATTGTATTTGGCAATGGATTGCGGTCGAATTGCCTCTGCGATTTTGGCGTGAGTGTGTATTTTTTCCAGTGTTCATCGCCAACATGTCTTTCAGTTACTCTTTGAGGTACTTCGACCGCACCTTGTCCACTGCAGTCACTATAAAAGCAAACTCAAAATACACGTGCTAGTGATATATTCATTCCGTATCTCTTCCTGGGATTTGAGAACGCTGCATCGGTTTGGTCCGAAACAGCGTCTTCAAAAGTGCTTCAAAGGTGTATTATGGCTCACCTGACCTTTGCTTCGTGTCACAACATACTGAAACATAGCCAAACTTGTACTAGCAACGCGTAAAATGAATATTTTGATGAATTATCACTACAAGGGTATCATCTGACAAGCATTCGACCAAATTATGGCAAGATATTTGGTCGATTGCTTGGTGTGTTGAGGTCCCTATGGTCGAAAATTTACTGATTACACTACCGATATTGCAATGTAACCATAAGATAAACTCTATAGCATGTTGTGATACGAATAAAACGGCAGTTGAATCATCATCCACCTCTCTACCTTCTTCGCTATACGCTTCACAGTTCGTTCTCGTGTTCCAACTTGTCTGCGACATGTTGGGACACGTTCTGGGGGCAGAGGCGCCACCTTTCAGGACGGTGAACGGGTCACGGGCGGTGCCCTGTGGCGGGGCCCGTGACCCGCGCTGTCATCGTTCGGTGAGGGAGGGATATCGTGACGGCATCGTAATGTAACCTAACGGGCATCGTAACGTATTGTTATGAACTTGGGACGTCTTGTAAACGTAACGGATGCTATGAGCGTTGAGATTTTGATAGACGTATTTGCTTATGCCATGCTTGTTGCTTTTTGAAGAGACGTCTGCTTGTTTTGAAACAAAGGCCGAAAACGATTACCTTTCGCACCGAACGCCTAGGGTGTATAGGGGGCTGTGTGTGTGTGTGTATGCAATGCCAGGGCAGTGTCCTGAAATTACTCTGTGTATGTTCAAGACACTGCTGGCAATGGTGTGGTGTACGAGTATGTATTGTTTGCCGGTATTTAATCACCGGCGCTGGGTGTAAGGCGCCGCACTTGTGTATAGAACGCTGTTCGGCACGGCTATCACATTCGGAGACGCTTCTGGTTGCCATGACGACTATCTCTAGTTGCCAAGGTGACCCCTTGTAGTTGCCATGGCGATTGCTTTGACTAGGGACTCAGTTCCTCGCGATGCAAAGCTGCGTCGCCTTTAGATTCATTTATAAAAAGAAACATTTGTAATGCTATCACCAATTGTGATTTTTCTTGCAACAAAAGCAGATCACATTCAAAATTATCTTGAAAGTTTTTCTATAGTCGAACAAAATTTCACAGGTTCATGGTTCACACGTCATGGCACTAAAACCATTCCGCCTTTTGCGCGGCATATCCGTCGATGGCCGTGTTTTGAACACCGCTCAATGCTCGTGTGTACGCCGAACTAACTACGACTGTTCATTCGCAGCGTTAAACATCTATCAGCACAGCTCAGCGGCGGCATCGGTGGGTTTTCTGCATGTAATTAGCAGCTAGTCAGCGCCCAAAAGAGCCGGATGAGGCTCCTAGGGAGTTAATGCATGTGCTGCTTTTAGAGATAAAAGATTTTAGTGGATTGTGTGATTGAGAGTGTGCGTAATGGAGAGTTAGTGTTTTCTGAAGGCACTCTGGGGTAATGAAACTATATTTTTCGTATCAGTTGCGGGATACAGCCATGAGCCTAAATATGGAGTTCCTGGGGCAGATGTGTGGAGCAAGTAACTCTGAAGTTTGTGTATTTTATATTATAAACTGCAAATCATTGATCCAAAAATTTGTCTCGGTTTCTATCCAGACATTGTTCAAGGACGTTAAAAGCGTCACGGTTTGTTTTCACTCAATCTTGAATTGTCCACACAATATGCCCCATGAGCACTTATTAGAATACGATAAGTCTATTTGACCGATATCGGTGATTTAACTGAATATGCGCTTATACTCTAAACACGTCTACCAGAGTGCCTTTTGAAAATGCTAGCGTATTTTTGCGCTACACTGTCGTGTAAGGCGCAACTCATCTTTGCATTTTAGCCTAATAATAACGGCGAGCTACAGCCGTTTGGCGCTCGACAGTCTTGATCTCTAAACGAACTAAATGAACTGCTCAGTCTGAGTCAGCCCTACACGACAGTTGCCTGTCCCCGTCCTCCCGACTAAGTATAAGTTTAGGTTAAGACCCCACCCGAGGAATATATGCGTGTGTGAGAGGCTGCTGGTAGTGGTGCGTGTTTGTGAGAATCGGTGAGCGTACTAGACGGGTGTGAGAGACTGTAGGAGTGCTGCTGTGTGCCCCGTCTCCCTCTAATTTCAGCTCGCCAACCGGTCAGCACTGGTCGTGATTTAGTTTGTAGTTGCACCCCCACATGTGCTGTATGTATGCCACACCAATGTTCTTATGCCTGTGTTCCCCTTCCCTCCCCAACCCCAATCGCTGCATTGACATCTTTAACCTTATTCCTTTTGCCATATTGTTGTCTTACTCCCGCCCGTTTGCTGCTTTGCTTTGCCACGACCATTGCCACGTTGTTGTCCGTACTGATTTGACCAGCCTGATGTTTTTTTTACATAATCTCCCTCCATCCCCCCCCCCCCCCATTGAACATGTTACATTGTAAATTCTCCACGACGTGACTGCATTGATGCTGTGTTCCTTTTATCACTTTGTTGTCCTCTTCTGAACCTTTTGCTGCACTGGTTTGTCACGCCCTTTTTCCTTTTGTCATATTGTCATTCCCTTTTAACTGTAATGCTGCATTGTTTCGCCATTTATTTTTTTGGCAATTGTCCAGCCCGCCCCTCTTGAAGCATCTACAAGAGGGCGTGCGTTGCCCCGCCTTAATCCTTTGTAATTCCTCCCTTCACGTCGCTATTACTACACTTGCTGCTTCGTTCTTGTAATAAGTAACTGAGAGTAGACCATGTAAATCCACCATGTAAATCTGTAAATCCACGGGAGTAGTGGTGTGGCTCTGATAGCACCTGTACCTCAAATACTCGAAGGCTTCGAGCATCCGAGGTTGCTCTTTGGTGATGATTTGTTGCATCTCTTGCTGCTATATCGGTTTTATCCGTGCATATTTCTGCAGCGCAACCATTGTCTGGTTCGAATGCGCTTCAAAAGTTCATTCGTAATTTGTCGCTTAGTTCTCAGTGCTAACCAAAGTGCACTATTTCATTCACTCCTTGGGATATAGCTATGTTTGGCATCATCGAAATTAACGTTAATGAGCCAATTTTTTGACATCCTCATGGGCGTACGATATTTCGATAACGACGTAAGGTTACACTGATCTTTCCAACTACTCGCAGGCCCAGTCATATTCTTACCTTCCTTCCTCCATAGTCCACCAGCCCCTTCTTTCAGATATTATCCCTCCCCCCTCACCTCTGATATGGCTCCTCAAAATCACCATCTATCTTTCACATTACCTCCCTCCTTCCTTCCATTCGCGTATACTCTCTCTCTCTCTCTCTCTCTCTCTCTCTCTCTCTCTCTCTCTCTCTCTCTCTCTCTCTCTCTCTCTCTCTCTCTCTCTCTCTCTCTCTCTCCCCCTCTCTCTCCCCGCTCCCTCGTCTGTGTTTTATTGACCACTGACTGAATCTGACGCCTCTTTTATTCGTCTGTTTGCAGTAGTAAGACCGGGGGTGACGCTCTACCATCGAGTCATCCGCTTTATACCGCTCCTCCACAATGTCTGATCGATAATATACCTGTCGGACCGTCAGCTCAGCTTTGTGTCGCTGCTGGAGAGAGAGTAAGGGAGGCGGTGGGGGAGAGTAAGGGAGGTGGTGAGGAGAGAGTGAGGGAGAGAGAGAGTGAGGGAGGTGGTGGGGAAGAGAGTGAGAGAGTGGTGAGGGAGAGAGAGTGAGGGAGAGAGAGAGAGAGAGAGAGAGGGGGGGAAGGGAGGGAGAGAGAGAGAGAGAGAGAGAGAGAGAGAGAGAGAGAGAGAGAGAGAGGAGGGGGGAAGGGAGGGAGAGGGAGAGAGAGAGAGAGAGAGAGAGAGAGAGAGAGAGAGAGAGAGAGAGAGAGAGAGAGAGAGAGAGAGAGAGAGAGAGAGGGGGGGGGAGGGAGAGACGTTTAAACGAGGGGTGGTAAACGGTGTGGGGTGGTGCAGATACTGGTAAACGACTAGTGGTTATGAAAATCGCTGCTGCCTGCTAGGGGAGGGGAGGGGAGAAGGGACGGAAACTCGGAGAGAATTGGGAGGGAGACTGGTGAAACGGGGAAGTGGAAGACAGATGTGAACGGAAGGAGAGGCGCCTGTGGGTCTCAGCCGTCCAGGTTTGTTAATACTGGAAGAAATGTCAGTTCACGATGTTGTGGAGAGTCGAAGGGTGTATGGGTCGACGTCAGACGTAGGGAATTTAGAAAGATAAGTGCCGACGAACCAGTAGCGGCGGAACACCTTCAATTAAGGGGGGGGGGGGCACTGCCGACTTTTGGTACCGTTCTTCCCATGCAACGCCCATAGGGCTTGTGTTGAATTGCCGAAGTCAGAGGGGGCACAGTGCCCTCCCCGTTCCGCCGCCTATGTTACGAACTGCACTACAGAGCATGCGGGGCTGAGGGGGAGAGCGAGACGCAAAAGGTCGACTCACAGCACCAACAGGTCAATCCAATAGAAACTGATCAGGAGGTGCTGGGAAATTATTTCGAGGCACAGGCGTGGTTCACTTAGCAGTTAGCGGATATGCCGTCTCACACGCGGCGCACTCGACGGATCTGTGGTAAGACTACGGGTGATCAGAACGAGACTGACTAGAGCGCCATCTGTAGCCGCGTCACTTGCGCCATCTGTTCCTGTAGGTTTCCGCTCTTGAGAGCACAGTAAGTACTTCAGCATGGTTGTGGACAGAAGTACGCACACGAATGTTCGTGCGCAAAATTACGTGAGCGCGTAGATGCTTACAAACAATAAAAAGCATCGCTGAGAACCCTAACTTTACCTGACCTAGTCCTAAACCGACCAAACCCAACCTAACGTTACCTAAAGAAAAACCTCAACCCTGGCGGGTGGTCGTATTTGATGGATTCGTAGCCGCTGATCACGAATCTGGCCTCCAGTTTGCTCTAAGCACTCATTTAGAGCCTCAGGATAGCAAAATTGTCTTAAAGGGAGATAATGAGCTTTCTTTTTTCTTTAATAAAAATTACTCGACATCTATACTATTTCTACTGTAGTTTCTATAAAATATGAAAATTTCCTAGCACATTTTCGTATGTGAAAAGGTTTTTATTTTTGCAAAAAAGAAGCAGTACTTGCAGTACTTGTAACACCCACCGAAATGCGTTGTCCTTCTTGTCCTTCTCTATAAAAAAGTCGCAGTATATGGCGCTTTTGTTTCAAACAGCGACGCTTGGGTTTTTGTTTATGTTATCGCCTTGTCGTTGCTTGGTTGTAAGGATTCTAATTTGAATTAGAGTTAATTCGGTTTAGAATTAATTAGATTCGTACATAGTGCCTACTCTTCTTTGTTTCCAAGTATCATTTTGCGCCACAAATGAACGGCATGCGCCAGAAACGCACCCAAATCTTGCGATTGCGACTACGAAATTCATTATTTTGGCCTCAGAGCCTGAAGCGAAAAATACAAGCATATTTATTTCAAAAAGACTTCAGGTTTGTCGAACGGTGTTATGATAATTTTGATAACAGTACTGCATAAGTTTTTCAGTGATGCCGCAAAAGTGTTGTATCTATCTTCTTTTATTGTGCAGTCGGCGGGACCGATTCAAAATTGAGTCGTTGCTACTAAAATAGCAGCATATGGCCTCAGATGATGAACAGGAAAAATAGTTGCGTAAATTTAGACATAAACCACCCCCAAACCATGAATATCTTTTGAAGGCACTATAGACGACCATTAACTAACTAGATGTGATGAAGATCAAATGTAAGGAATACGCTCATTTTACAAAATTACATGCAAGTACCAAAAAGTGATGTAAGTACTTATTCAACGGTCATTTTCAGCGCTCCCCGCTAACGTGACTTCAAGTTGAGATATTTGCGGCAAGGTACCGCATTGAGCAAAATGGTTTTAATTTACATTATAACTTGTTGTGTTTTGTCAGAAAATGATCCTAACTCAGATTTTGTGGAAAAAGGTCATTATCTCCCTTTAATTATTATGACTGAATTAAACAAGTGAAATAGCCTCTAGCAAGGATACTCTCTTGTGACTTTGACCTTGTAGCAGCCTTGTATCGTAAGCTAAAGCACAAATAGGGGCCCGCTAAGCTTCAAGACATTTCAAAACATCTCTGAATTTAGTATACAAGGTACCTATAAGAAAAAGTGCAAAGTTTGAGGTCAATTTTGAGCTTGAGCTTGACCTTGATATTGAATGTTGAGCACATCATTGGAATCCCCAGATTCTCTTCCTTCGTTTCGCACTCATTTTAGTCGGTTTTATGCCTCCTGTCGCCTTCTAGATGCTTACGTACTTTGAGATCACTACACAATGTGTAGTACACATGTGTCTATTTTTGAAAAACTCTGACCCTAAAAATCGACCTGAGATCCAAAATTTTAGGTGCTTTAGAATCGTCTCACTAAGGTTTTTCGTTTGGTACCGTTTTGTTTTCGTACCTCCCTTATTTAGGGAGTTAGACAGGGGTGGGGCGATAAACGCCTCCCCCCGGCTGCGGTGGCTGGGATTACCCGCTCTGGACATGCAAGGTACATCGGACCATTAGAGTGAATATTCAAATCCCAGTTTAAAACCGTGTATGAAAAATCTGTCAATTTGTTCCGCGAAAAATGTTTGAGGTTTTAACATACCAGTTTAAAACCGTGTAAGAAAAATACGTCAATTTGTTCCGCAAAAAATGCTGAGGGGGGGGGGGGGGGCTGAAGGAGCGCGTTCGTCTGGTAAGGCGTGCTATCACAGAGGGTCATTCATGCATTTCGGTGTGCAATAGTACGAACTGCGAAGTATGTCTATGCGTTCCCATTTTTGTCTTTCTTGTCTAACAGCTTGACAACAACTGCTTGTCATTTTGGTCGACTCGATGTGGCTGCCACAACTTTCGCCAAATTAACGCTGATCGTCCATTATTAGCCGTAACTTTGGTACCGGGAAGTTCCAAATAATAGCTGAGGCTGTGTCATAGCAAATAATAGGTACTGGAGGTATGACTGAGTTCAGTAAACAGTCTGATGGACGCCTGATTCAATCACTGAACAGGCAACGTGGTGTGCGGTGCTGATCGAAGGCGATGCGAATGATGGCCAACTTGGTAGAAGATATGATTGACTCGCTGACATGAGTGACCGACTTGTTTTGTTCAAACGCTTTTCAGTATATCCTTCCTAATCATGTTCATTTCATGCTGCTGCAACTGGTTATGTAAGTTTGCATTGTTTTTGCTTGTGAAACTTTATTTCTAACAGTCATTTTTAACCCGCGCCCTGCTTAGGGGGCAGGGGGTAAACACTTCAGGGGGTGAACACTCTTTTGCTGTTTTTCTCGAACATCTCAACACACCTTTTCAAACACCGGTGAAAAGTTCAAACCAAGGTCCTGACCCGCGCCCCGATGCACACTGCACAGTGCAATGTTTACAGCGTTTACAAATTACAGGCGAGCGACGAAGGGTTGATATTTTTCCTGCCACACGAGAGGAAAAGATTTCTGACCTTCCACAAATGAGCCATGAAGCATCATATCTTTCTATGTAGAGCTTTATTCATTATCAATTCAAGTATTATATTCGAATGTATTCATTTATTGATGTAGCGGAGTTTATTTTTTATTCATAGGTTTCAATACAAACAATCATCACAAAATGGTTCGGTTATTGACGCATCATCGCTTGATGGTGCGTCAATAACCAAAACACGCTTGATTATTGGTTATGAAAACTCAAAACTTTATCGTTGCATCTCATATGGATGCAAAAATAAAGAATTTAGAAAAAAATCCACTTTCTCATATGCCCATGAAATTGCAATAAATGCGAAATGTCGGGCAAAACCTCCTTTTTAAGTATGTCTTAGTTTAAAAGATGAATATTTAATATAAAGGCCTTGCTATACGCTCATCAAGCAACTGCCATCACGAGAGACCCGCTCCCAAAAAGTGACTCTCGAAACCACCGGAATCATATATCGATCCGCCGCCCCAGCGCGCCGGCCTGGCTTCGGGGCTGCAGCAGATAGCGGAGGTCAAAGCCACCGCCCCGGGCCCTAGCGTAGCGCCAGAGGGAAGTTTGCTGATATTGCCATGGAAACCCAACGCGCCGACGCGCGCAGCGCACTGCAGCGCTCCGCCGTGAAACAGGGCCCCGGTGCAGGTGCGGCGGCTTGGCTTCGGGGCTGCAGCAGACGGCGGAGGTCAGGGTCACCGCGCCGCGCTGGGCCGGCAGATTGGCGGTGCCCGAACACGTCAAACTCCTTACAATTATCCACTTATGGTCGGGAGAAGGTACGGCTCTCGCGAGATTAACCCGCGCCCTGCTGGGGGGGGGGGGTTTGAACACCCCCCGTGTGGTTTTTCGCGAATATCTCAAAAACGGCGGCGCGGAGCGCCGCCGTTTTTGGTACACCTTATCATACATCAATTCTACACATGTTGTGAAAATTTCAGACCAAGGTCATTCAAGGTCAGGTCACCAGGTCACTTGAAGTGACCTCACCTCATAAAAACTTTCAATGTCTGTCATAGCTACACCGAGTGACCGATCGCTTTGAAACTTTCAGCGATTGCTAAGAGCAATAGCATGTACAAAATGTATATCTCAGAATTTTGATATCGATGACCTAAGGTCAGGTCAATTTTGCGACCTCCCCATTATAAGTCAATGGGAGAAAAATTGAAATGCGCCTCTTTTGGATGAAAGACATTATAAACACTCCCAAACACCGAATTACAAGTGGTTTAGACACACTGAACTTGAAAATGGTGTCCGTGACCCTTGTTTATGCCCTGAGGTCATCTTAGGTCACGAATGGTATCTAACAGTTTTTCGCAAATAACTTTTGATAGAGGCATGCTAGAGCGCTGAAAACGCCTTTGATGTGTTCAGCTCGACGATACGGATCGACTGATATGCAACATGACTCTTTCCGGTCAGGTCATGACCTTGACCTGAGGTCAAATTTTCAAGTTGACCTTTCAAGGTCAAGTCATAGTTCATTCGATGCGTCTTGACGAGAGGAACACGATGCCGGTAAAAGTAAGCTCGTACAAGGCTTGGGTCAAAAGTTATTGCAGAAAAACTGTTTTCGAAAAAATCGGCTATTTTTGCAGTTTTTGCCCCCTGCAGGCAAAACCGTTGACGTTAGGTCAAATCTGAGAGAATTACTCAGAAAGGGCGTTAATAGGGCTATCGAATGCGCTTTTCCGCGGCGCTGTAGCTCTATTGGTTCCCGAGTTATGCGTTGGCTTCTTGGAAGTTTTCGACATTCGACCTGGAAATCGGCGAAATTTTGCCTTCAATGACCTCTGGTGACCTGACCTTTGACCTGACCAAAAAATTGACCGAAGTGATTTCGTCATTATTTTTGACGCTCTTTCGAACGCCGCCTTCCGCGTATCGCTACGTGGCCCAGGAGCCGAGTTACAAGGGGGGGGTGTTCAAACACCCCCCCCAGCAGGGCGTGGAAATCCAGGACCCCCAGCAGGGCGCGGGTTAACCCGCGCCGGGCCGGTGCTCTGAGATTCCGCGCCGGGCCGGGGGGTGTGTCTTAACACCCCCCCCCCTTCTAACTCGGCTCCTGGGCCACGTAGCGACACGCGGTAAGTGGCAATCGAAAGAACGTCCAAAATAAGGACGAAAACACTTCTGTCATTTTTTTGGGTCAGGTCAAAGGTCAGGTCACCAGAGGTCACCAAAGGTCAAATGTCCACTATTTCAACATTTTGGAAACTGCCAACGGCTATCTCGGGAACCGA
Organism: Amphibalanus amphitrite; assembly: GCF_019059575.1. Taxonomy (NCBI): domain Eukaryota; kingdom Metazoa; phylum Arthropoda; class Thecostraca; order Balanomorpha; family Balanidae; genus Amphibalanus; species Amphibalanus amphitrite. The sequence goes on along the minus strand of NW_024882705.1, from coordinate 137,035 downwards.
TAGAGCTACAGCACCGCTGAAAAGCGCATTCGATAGCCCTTTTACAGACCTTTCTGAGTAATGTTCTCAGAATTGACCTCAGGTCAATGGTTTTGCCTCCAGAGTGCAAAAACTCCAAAAATAGCCGGTTTTACGAAAAACGTTTTTTCGGCAATAACTTTTGACTCAAAAGAGCCACGACATTACTTTTGCCACCATCGTGCTCCTCTCGTCGAGACGCGTCAAATGAACTATAATTTGACCTTGAAAGGTCAACTTGAAAATTTGACCTCAGGTCAAGGTCATGACCTGACCGAAAAGGGTTATGTTGCATATCAGTCGATCCGCAACGTCGAGCCGAACACATCTAATGCATTTTCAGCGCTCTAGCACGTCTCTATCAGAAGTTATTAGCGAAAAACTGTTAGATTCTGTTCGTGACCTGAGATGACCTCGGGGACATAACGAGGGGTCACAGTTGCCATTTTCCGGTTCAATGTGTCCATTTTACCTACATCTCAATGTTTGAGAGTGTCTAGAATAGCGTTCGTGCAAAACAGACGCTTTTCAATTTTCTCCCATTGACTTATAATGGAGAGGTCGCAAAATTGACCTGACCTTAGGTCACCGATATCAAAATTCCGAGATATACATTTTATAGATAATGTTGCTCTAATCAATCGCTGAAAGTTTCAAGGCAATCGATCAATCGGTGTAGCTATGACGAGCATTCTTATTTTTTTCTGAGGTGAGGTCACTTGGCGTGACCTGGTGACCTGACCTAAGGTGACCTGGGTCTGAAATTTTCACAACAGGTGCGGAAAAAATGCACGAACAGGTGTCGTTTTTGAGATATCTGCGAAAAACCGCAGGGGGGGGGGTGTTCAAACACCCCCCCGGCCCGGCGCGGGTTAAGCGGTAGGTTTTGCACTTTTACCTTTCTGGTTATATTTCAAAAACTATAATCGATGTACGATGAAGCATTTTTACACGACCATGGCCGGCTTGTTACCCAACAGGTCGATCGCATCTTCAACACTTAAAAGCTTAAGACGACGAAGATATAGCCTGAAGTACACTAAATTTTCTAGGTGCAAAACCTACCGCTAAAACCCGCGAGACCTGTACAATCAGGAGCTGGAGCTGCCATCTTCGAAATCAACCACTTCTAAGAAAAGATACGATAATATATCACTTAGATGTTTTCAAAATAATCCACCCTGGGGATAAACCACCCCCAGAATAAGCCACCCTAAGGATAAACTTAAGTAATCCCGTTGCCTTCCAGCTACTCAGGCAAGGCCCTAAATACATGCTCAGGGACAATCACTGAGAAACGATGCCGGCAGCTGGCATACAGACTCCCATTTCGAGCCGCAGCTCGCAGTCTCCCACGTGCCCTCAAAAAGAGTCACGCAATCTAGCATTCCGAACGATTCATTAGGCTGGTCTGTGCCCCAGTACTGTGAAGTAGACGACATTGGTTGGCCACCGTCATCTGCAGCGTAGGTGCCCTCTTCAGCTAGATCACTGATCCCAATAAAGAGAACGCTGAGTTTTCCAATGGTGCTGAGGCAGTCGTGCTGTTCCTGAGAGCGGGGCACGGCTAGGATTCCCCCGCGGGTAGCGCAGTGGAGTTGGGCAGAGCCGTGGTCCATCGGCGCGCCTACGTGCTCGTAACAGATCCCCGCGCAGGCGGAGAAGAACTCTGGACAGTCGCAGGAAGTTGGTGTACTCGCCGCAGAAGGGGGCGGTGTTGTCACTGAAAGGAGACGGGGTTACATGAACACAATGGGGATATATTGCTGCAATGTGACATTTATTCACTTTCGATGACAACACAAAAACAAATATTCTAAATAGCCAGACGTTTCGGCCTCAGGGTGCCTTCGTCAGTGACAATACCGAGATTACATTAATAAATTAATCAATATCTTTTTCACTTTCAAAATACACATGACCTGGACCTCTGTATTTTGAAAGTGAAAAAGATATTGATTAATTTATTAATGTAATCTCGGTATTGTCACTGACGAAGGCACCCTGAGGCCGAAACGTCTGGCTATTTAGAATATTTGTTTTTGTGTTGTCATCGAAAGTGAATAAATATCACAATGTCTGACACGATAGTGCTGCAATGTGACGTTTTACTGGTCCGAGGTCAATGCCGTATGAATGAGTTAGACGTTTCTGATGCATTAAAAACCCACTTCACAAGCTGAGAGATCTAAAATCTCCAGCTACACACTTATCTATTTTCTTATCTAGCTTGTCATGTTTTATTGTACGCTGTGTCAGCTGGGTTCCGGACAAAAAGTCAAACGATAAAAGGTAAAAAGATGATTAGTCAACAGACATTACGTCAAAAGCAAGAAGTCAAAAATCTTAAAAGTCAACAGGTAAAAGTTCAACAAAGAGGAAAGTCAAAAGGCAAAAAGTCAAAAAGGATAAAACGTCAAAAGATAAAAAGTGGAATTGCCAAAAAGTCAATGAACAAAAAGTCAACTAGCATAGAAGTCAAAAGACAAAAAGTCTAATGGACATAAGGTCAAAAGACAAAAAGTAAAAACGGCAAAAAGTCAAATTGCCAAAAAGTAAAAAGGACAAAAGTCGAAAGACAAAAAGTGAACAGGACATAAAGTCAAAATCCAAAAAACCAAAAGGACAGAAAGTCAAAAGGACAAAAAGTCAAAAAACAACAAGTCAACCGGGCATGAAGTCAAAATAAAAAGTCAAAAGGTCAAAAAGTCAAAAAGACATATAGTCAAAGTCCAAAAAGTCAAAAGGACAAAAAATCAAAGGGACAAAAAGTCAAAAGGACAAAAAGTGAAGAGGGCAAAGGTCAAAAGACGAAAAGTCAACAGGACATAAAGTCAAATTACGAAAAATCCAAAGGAAGAAAAGCCAAAATCCAAAAACTCAAAAGGACAATTGTCAAAGAGACAAAGTCAATGACACCTGGATCATCAGTCATTAGGGACAGTCCACAACAGAAGTAATGTGTGGTTTCAGTCATGGGTATGTTCTGCTTCTGAAGCTTAGGAACGATTAGCCAGACTACAATGAAACTTTGAATGTAGCTTATATGTATCGTCACCCTTGCAGCTGCAACTTTAGCTATTGACATCTTCTTTTCGATCACTCCGCATTAACCCGCGAGTTGCTGGGGGGGGGCGTTAAACGCCCCCACTTTTTTCGCCGGTCCATAGCATAAAAACGGCGCGCCGCAGGCGCGCCAAATTTTGGGTACCTGTAGGGAATTGAATAAAGTGTATTGTGACAAAGTTTCAAAAAAATCGGTCGGAAAATTTTTGAGATATCGAGGTTTTAGTGACGTCATGATTTCTGAGTTTTCGGCCAAAAACGGCATATGTTCAAAAAATCGTATAAAATCACAGAATAGACATACAGACATGCCGTAAACGCCATTAGACTGCCAATACCATGAACAATCAAATGGCTATCTTCGATTATTGATTATCGTTCCGCATTTTCCAAAATCTTGAACTGAATCTTGGGAATTTCTCGTGACTTCTTCACGACCATGATACATGCATTTCTTAAATTGAACTTTTTAAGCCAAACACGTACACATATGATAAAAGGAATGTCACCATCGTGTTCTACGCTCCAAATTACCCATAAAACATGTGTCACAGGCTGCGAATATCAGTTTTGATTTTCGGGGATATGTGCCTACCCGGTTGACCTGACCTTGACCCTGACCTATGCTTTACTGACCCCTACATGGAGCTGACACTCTTGTAGGCCTTATATGATGGATTGTGCACCGTTTTGACAGAGTTTATGACGAGAGGCGCCCATTGCGAAGTCCTGAAGTCCATGCTACTGAAAGCCCGATTTCAGGTGTTTGACCTGACCTTGACCCGACCTGTGACCTCAAAATTCAACTTTAAAGTACTCATCTGAAGCGTCTCGTCGCGTTCTTTCGTTTGCCGCCTCGTGCGTTTCGCTGCGCCTATTGGTTCTCGAGTTATTGGCTGGGGGCGTTTAACGCCCCCCCCCCCAGCAAACGGTGGGTGGCGAAATACCCCAGCAACTGCCGGGTTAAACAATCGCCAGTCAAAGCCAACCGTTGATATTGGTAAAACCCTACATTACTTTAGCGGTGGGCTGTACATACATGAGTTCACATTTACAAACAGCTGTACACAATTAAGCAGGATGCTGCACATTGCACAATATAACCTGAACTGCATCATTGGACATTGAAGCGAGACTGCCTCCATTGCGCGACTGATGGGGATTCCCATGGCCCGCAACCGCGACTCAGCTGGTCACACGGGCTGCCGGGCATGCTTGGCTGAAATCTGACACACATCCGTTGACACTTCCGTGCTAGGTGGGAGCTCGCTCGCATCGTAAGGTTGTCATGAGGCAGCGTTACATGATCCTTCGAGACAACTGGCTGTCCCAGGCGCAGTTTACTGGAATTATTTCAACAAATATAGTAACCCGGAATGTTATCGATACGAAAGGTTCGCTTTTTCAAATTTCCTATATTGTGTAGGGAGACGTTTCTCATCAATTGATTCCGTCACGGGTTCTATAAGCGATTTCACACTTTTATTATAGTTCAAGCGTATTGTATGGTACAATTGGTACAATAGTAAAGCGCGTCGTTTCTTTTAGATAGGTGGAAGTTGGAACGAGAGGCAATTGTGTGATTGTCGGATTGTCCTGCCTTGAAAGGGACGCTCATATCAGCATCAACAGACAACAACCTGTTAACCCTCGCACGACCAGGCCATTTCTCATAACACGAACGACCAGGGGGGGGGGGTTGTTACGACCCCCCCCCTGGCGTTTCGAAACGGAAGGTCGTAGAGCTTAGCGGAAAAAAAAACCGACGGATTGCTCTCAACGAGATCTCGCGATTGGTGGTATATTTTTTGGTCCTAGGTCAACATTTGACCTACTTTTGACCGGTCAAAGGCCAAATTTTCGGAAAAATAGACTTTTTCAACTTTCGGCGGCGATTGCGGCAAAACGGTGGGAGATATCGACTTGAAACCTTCACTATCGTGTTCCTTGATCAATTCTCTATCGTTTGGTATGTATTTCGTTTCCCTAGCTCTAAAAATGGCGCGTTGGGAGCGCCGGAAGTCGGCAAGGTCACAGTCGGCGGCAGAAATTCGAAAAATCAAAATTTAAATTTTTGAAATCTGATTGTATTTTTGGATTTGGGAGGTCCATTTGCTCCCTATAGAAGCTAATATTGCTGCATATTCCCATTGAGGTGACAAGAATTAGCAAAATAGTGGTTCGGGCGCTTTTCAAAAATAGTACCGGACGCTGTTCCTCTTGTGACGTCATAGCTCCGTGACCTGACCTGACCCGGTCAAATTTTTTATACCATATGATAGCCAATACTTGCCCCAACATGCATGGGAAGTTTCATCACGATCCATCAACCGATGTCCGTACCACCGGCAGGAAACCTCGGGCGTTGGCACTCAGTTTGTGAAAATCCGGCCGGAGGCTGTACCTCTTATGACGTCATAACTCCGTGACCTGACATGACCCGATCAATTTGTTTTCGGCAAAAGATGCGCAAAGGTTGCCCCAGAGGGTATTGAAAATTTCAGCCCGCTAAGACAAGCCGTTTAGCGTGCACTTCGAAAAAACCTCAGGGGGGGGGGTGATACAACCCCCCCCCCTAGGCGTTCTAGGGTTAATATTCACGGACTGCATACAAGATGACCAATTTTCATCGAAAGGTACGGACTGCATACAATTAAGGTGACCAATTTTCATCGAAATGTATGGGTCAATTAAGTTATCGAGATGCGATTGCTAAAAACACAATTTTTATGACCTCGGAGCTGTGACGTCCAAAGAGAGGTGACAAGTATAGCGCATTGTGGCTACCAGTTACTGTCCCTCTCCTTCATCTTCGCCTCCGCCCTACGTCTCCTTATCGGAACTGCCCCCCCCCCCCCCCGCCACCAGCAGGCACAGTACGCCAACTTTATATAGATAAGTTCACATTCCCAATACACTTTTTAAAGCAAAGTAAAAATAGGTAGGAGCGTTCTTATCGGTAGTGTCGGGGCACGCACGGGGACGCGCCGAGACGCGCTATGCGGTGCAGCCGGCGCCCAGCGGGCGGCGGCCGGGGATCAGGTGGCCCGGCGCGGGTCAGTCGCCGACCGGAGACGCGGGCTGCGGCGTACTTGTACCGACTTAGTTAACGACTGCTGCTAAAGACTACTTTTTGCTGTTGACTACATTTTGCGCATCAACTTTTCGCGCACCTATTAACTATTTGCTTGTTGACTTTTTGTGTGTTGACTTTTAGCGTGTTGACTTTTTGTGTGTTGACTTTTAGCGTGTTGACTTTTAAGCATGTTGACTTTTAGCGTGTTGACTTTTAGCTGTTGACCTTTCGCGTGTTGACTTTTAGCGTGTTGACTTTTAGGCGAGTTGACTTTTAGCGTCTTGACTTTTTGCGTGTTGACTTTTCGCGCGTTGACATTTTGCGTGTTGACTTTATGCGTGTTGACTTTTAGCGTGTTGACTTTTAGCGCGTTGACTTTTTGACATGTCGGCTTTTTGTCTCTTTGACATTATGTCTTTTGACTTCTTGCGTGTTGACTTTTAGCTTGTTGACTTCTGGCGTGTTGACTTTTTGGCAGGTTGACTTTTTGTTCATTTGACATTTTGTCCTTTGACTTCTTGCGATGTTGACTTTCTGTCTGTTGACCTAATGTCCTTTGACTTTTTATCCGTTTACTTTTAACGTTTTGACTTTTCATCCGGGAATCGTGTCAGCTATGTCCTTTTTCACATGCCTCCTGTCTCACCCGTCTAAACTATTTATCATGTCTCAGTCTCATCCGTCTTATGCATCGTGTTCAAATGCCTATACCATGTCTCACCTGTCTCATTAATATCCCACCTGTCTCATTTGTCACGTCTCACCCGTCTTATATATCGTGTCTCAAATGGCAAGTACTTATTTCATGTCTCACCTGTCACATATCTAATACACCAACTGTCTCATATCTCATATCCCATCTGTCTCATATCTCATGTCTCACCTGTCGACTGTCTTATGTCTCTTGTCTCACCTGTCTTATTGTCTCAAATCTCACCTGTCACACTTGTTCCCTGCTACTGCTCATGAGTCACCGCCGTAGTCTCCTCCGTCGTCTCCACCTCTGTTCGATAACTGCGTCCTCCATCTTCCGTGAACACCAATCCACCAATCATATTCCAGCAACCACTGTCCACGTCTTCTCCGAACAGCCAGCAAGTACCGTTGGTGTGATAAGTAAACCCGGTACAAGAACATGGCTGGAAAGATACGCAGAGAAGAGCACATGTTGTATCGGATGTCGCCAAAGTCGAGGAGCCCAGGGAAGCTTTAAACGTGCTGTTGGCCCTATGGAAGATCACAGAGCCTCGGACTGGGTTAGTGCAGGAATAAATGAGGAGATAGATGAGTAGGGTGGTGATTGACATGACGAAAATGTGACCTGAAAGTGCGTCTTTATGTCTGACTGTCTTGCAAGTGAGCGTGTCTGCTTTCTTTTACAAGTCGGCAGTGATGCCTTCCTGTGTTGGCCGTGCAATGACGAGTGAGGCTGCCGCACGCCGCCTCACCCTTATACCAGCAACAGGCCAGAGACCCTGGATACCAGTTCAATACAAAGACGCACCTCTAGTAATGGTGTCCCCCGGCTAGGGCGGGGGGGACGGGGGGGGGGTAACGGCCGAGGGTGGAGTAAACTGATAGCCGTGTATGGTGGTATTCATGTAGGTATTTGGGGTAGGTCGGGTCAGGTCAGGTCAACCAGTAGACGTCCCGCCGACTATCCATAGTAGGCATTGACAACCGGTGCCAACTTCGTCACATTTGCATGGGCACCAACACTACCTCTCAACTGCTCAAATTGCTGGTCAATTCGAAACTACAAATTTTTTTTTTACAAAGTTTAGAACTACAAAAACTACCCTATATATACGTCGAATCAAAATTCCGGCCTGACATGTCTCAAAAAACAGGCCACAGGTCAAAGGTCATTGGGTGCAGGGTCTTGATTTCTTTTTGCTATGCAAAACTGATAAACTCTGCTGCACTGAAGGTTTCGTTTCGTTGCGACCAGTCGGTATTCACGAGAGTTATTAGCAAAAAACAGAGGGTGTCCAATTCCATCATCTAACCCCTATAAGTACGAGGGTTAACCCGCTCCCCGTAGGGGGGGGGGGGCGAAACGGCCCCCTCTCCTTTTCTGTCGATATCTCGTAAAGTATACTGAATCACCAAACTTTCAGAACCCCTCCGGACATCAATTTTACATCTTGTGCCCAAAAATGCCCAGAGTCTTTGATAGGTTGGCCTTTGAAGATGCCAAAAAATGTTCAAGACATTAACCTGCGCGGCCCGTTGAGGTCTGGCAGGTTCGACATCCTGTTTGGGGGGGGAGGGGGGCCAAAGGGCCCCCTCGTTTCTCCGGAACCAATAGCCGGATCGGAAAAATTCAAACGGCATTCGAAAGAGCTCATTGAGATGCACAAGATCAGATATCGATGACCTTGGTATTTGAACTGTGACGTCACAGGGAGCCGAGAGGTCAAACAAGGTCAAATCAGTCAAATTTACTTTGACGAGAAATCGGTCATAAAAATAAAATCTAAGATTTAAAAATGAGTCTGGATATGAGGGATATGATAGATCTGGCATGTGGATGGTCACCTGAGTGGATGATGACCTATGATGTCACAACAGAGGTTAGCCTCGACCAATCAGAAAACACAGTCGTAAATCGTAAGGAAAGGCATGTTAAATTGTGAATATTCGAGTTTTCGAGTCTAAGGACATGTCATATATATGCAACCACAGAAACCTCCTTGACCATTTTTCTTGGACCTATGACGTCACAAGAAGGTCAAATAAGGTCAGCTTGTACCGGTTTACAACGAAAAACAATTTTTTACGTAAAAGAGACTTTACTCACGTAAAGGATCATATTATTCAGTCAGGAAGAGGTTGATAAGTATCATGAATATTACTCCTGACTGATTTCAAGCACAAATACCGAAAATATTGTGACGTCATAAGCACAGTCGCTACTTTTTCAGCCGTTCAAATGGCTATATCTCTGGCAGCTTTAAAGATATTTTGTTAATTTTTGGCATGTGTAATAGAAATACAATATCAATAGGGTAGTGTTATACGTGTTTATGGTCCATCTTACATTAAAATACAATGATGTGGCCTGTGGGTCAGACGACTATTAGGGCCAGTTTAGGTCACGTTCTGGTGAAGGTGAAGAAAAAAGTCGAACTTTGGGTTTATGTAGTTCCCCGTTGGGGCTATCGAACGCTGTTGGAATTTTGAAAATCACTCCGTGGCCTTCCGAGATTTTAGTTTGGGGGGGGGGAACTGAAAAGGCCCCCCAATGGTTATCAGGGTCCGCCAATAGCCCTACGGTACGTGGGAGAGCCTTCAACTGATAGGTCAGGGGTCAAGGAGTGGGGAACCACCACCGGCTCCCCATCGACGACCATGGCGCCCCCGAGAGATAGCTTGTCAGTACTTACCTAACTTGACATGTATGTACGAACCCGCACTAATACGTGATAGGACAGTCGCCACTAGATGGTTAGCACGACGCAACTACCAATTCCGGCATTGGATCAAGTGCCCAGCTCAATCTGTTTACCGTCAGACAACAGTCCGATAGATGGCTTAGATAGCTGCAAAATTTGGCTCATCTAACCCGTCACTCCACCTTCTAAATAGCTGCAGCATTTGGCTCCTCTAACCCGCCACTCCGCCTTCTAAATAGCTGCAGCATTTGGCTCCTCTAACCCGCCACTCCGCCTTCTAAATAGCTGCAACATTTGGCTCCTCTAACCCACCACTCCGCCTTCTAAATAGCTGCAGCATTTGGCTCCTCTAACCCGCCACTCCGCCTTCTAAATAGCTGCAACATTTGGTTCCACTATCTCGCCACTCCATCTTCTAAATAGCTGCAACAGTTGGTTCCTCTATCCCGCCACTCCGCCCTCTAAATAGCTGCAAAATTTGGCTCCTCTAACCCACCACTCCGCCTTCTAAAAAGCTGCAACATTTGGCTCCTCTAACCCACCACTCCGCCTTCTAAATAGCTGCAACATTTGGCTCCTCTAACCCGTCACTCCGCCTTCTAAATAGCTGCAACAGTTGGTTCCTCTACCCCGCCACTCCGCCCTCTCAAGCTCGGTGAGATGTTCTGTCGACAGAATATCACTGCTATACTCGTAATGTAGGTACTTAGGTAGTGGTTAAGGATTTCAATTGCAGAAAATCGGAATGCTGATACCAGACCAAATCCCAACTAATGCCATGGGAAAATACCGAGACCGAACTAACTTGGGAATATGAGGAAAATACCAACTTTTTGCTAAATTCACAACGCCTAATACACCAGTAAAACGCCTTATAGTGCGGCAAACGGAGCGAGCGAGAGGGTGGGCCTTAACCCGCGCCGGGCCGGGGGTCTGAACACCCCCCCCCCCTTCTAACTCGGCTCCTGGGCCACGTAGCGACACGCGGTAAGCGGCAATAGAAAGAACGTCCAAAATAAGGACGAAAGCACTCGGTCATTTTTTGGGTCAGGTCAAAGGTCAGGTCACTAGAGGTCACCAAAGGTAAAATGTTGACTATTTCAACATTTTGGAAACTGCCAGCGGCTATCTCGGGAACCGATAGGGATACAGCGCCGCGGAAAAACGCATCCGATAGCCCTTTTACAGACCTTTCTGAGTAATATTCTCAGATTTGACCCCAGGTCAACGGTTTAGCCTCCAGAGGTCAAAAACTCCAAAATAGCTGTTTTTACGAAAAGTGTTTTTTTGGCAATAACTTTTGGCTCAAAAGAGCCATGACATTACTTTTGCCAGCGTCGTGTTCCTCTCGTCGAGACGCGTCGAATGAATTATAATTTGACCTTGAAAGGTAACTTGAAAATTTGACCTCAGGTCAAGGTCATGACCTGACCGGAAAAGGTCATGTTGCATATCAGTCGATCCGCAACGTCGAGCCGAACACATTTAAAGCGTTTTCAACGCTCTAGCACGCCTCTATCAGAAGTTATTAGCGAAAAACTGTTAGATTCTGTTCGTGACCTGAGATGACCTCGGGGACATAACGAGGGGTCACAGTTGCCATTTTCCGGTTCAGTGTGTCAAGTTTACCTACATCTCGATGTTTGAGAGTGTCTAGAATAGCGTTTGTGCAAAACAGACGCTTTTCAATTTTCTCAATTTTTCAATGTGACAGAAAATATGCTCTCACAATATAAATGCACATGCATCAACGGCCGCAGCACTTTAAATCCATTCTTGTTTAGGTTTGCTAGACTATTATTCGATTCATCGAGAAAAGCTACAACCCATAGCTCGTTTTTTTAGGTCGACCCTCACTGTAAATATGTTTTTGAACACAGCAAGAGACTCTGCTGTTTAGTGGCCATCATTTACACCGCATTTGATAGTGTTGTCGTTGCGCGTCCGAATATTGAAACACGCGCCCAACAGACTGTTTTTACAGCCAGGTTCATTTGTGTTTTTGATGGTACGGTCGGTTGTTTGTAACACCCTGATTTTAAATGACGGCATATTATAGAAAATGTTGTGCAGTATGACGCAAATATTACACCAGCAAATACATCAATCCAATGTGAATGCATCGGTTAATGAGAACCAAAGACTGAAACGAACACACTACATCCAATCAGACAAAAATAATTAAACTCGCCGGACCTAATGGTTTTTCTACATACGCGCCGGCCGAGGGGGGTGGGAGATTGGTACGCCCCCCCCCCTCGGCCTACCACGTACTCGGCATAACACGTACTCTGATGATACTATGTATGTCACTATCGTGCTCTACGCCTAAAAGTACTCATTAAACATGTGTCATATAATGTAAATGCCAGCAAGAAATTAGCAATTATTTCAAATACCATTTTCGAACCTAACGGCATTGTATAGAGAAACGAATCGCACCGTTGGTTAGCCAAATCGATCTGATCTCAATGGAAAAACTAAACACAACAATGTTGTGTGCTACTAAGGTTGACCTGACATTGACATGACCTTGACCCTTCCCGGCAGTTGCTGAGGTATTTCGCCACTCGCCGTCTGCTGGTGGGGGTAGGGGTGGGGGAGGGGGCGCTAAGCGCACCCAGCCGATAACTCGAGAACCAATAGTCGCAGCGAAACGCAAATAAATTGATTGTTCATTGTATTGGCAGTCTAACAGCGTTTACGGCATTTCTATATGTCCATCCCGTGATTTTATATGATTTTTCGAAAATATGCTGGTTTTAGTAGAAAACTCATAAATTATGACATCACTAAAACCTCGATATCTAAAAAGTTTATGACTGATTTTTTAAAAATGTATCACAATAAACCTCAATCAATTCCTTACAGGTACAAAAAATTGGCGCGCCTGTGGCATGCCGTTTTTCTATAGCGCTGCAAAAAAGTGGGGGCGTTTAACGCTCCCCCAGCAACTCGCGGGTGTTCAATGTTCAATGTATTAACGGACAATTCCAAGTGCTGGCTTACTGTTTGGTCTGAGTCAGAATACATAAGGGCACAAGGATAAAACATCATAAAATAAAAATCACTACAATACTGGTACTCATTTTTTATCTTTCTGAGCCACGGAACATCACTTTTATGCCAATTTATTAACTTTTTTGAAGGTGGAATGGTCCCTTTAAACGCCCCCTCTCTCAGTCATTGGTTTTTGCCTGGAGGCTCAGTCAAGCGCGGATTAATCCATTAATGCCCGACTCCCGAGCATATAAACAAGTATTCAATCATTATGATTTTTTGGATTTTATGTCGTATTCGGGCGATTAATAAGCCCTGAAGAAGTCATTTAGTTCAGGTCAGCTCAGGTCAACCAGCAGGCGTCTTGCCGGCTATCCAGTAGGTGGTCAACTACCAACCACCATTGACATTTGACAGCTTTGTATCGTGTTACATGACGTAACACGATAAAGCTACTTAGTAAATATTCAAATGGGTGCTTAATTCGAGATCAGCTAAAAAAAAAAAACGAGAAACATGTAGAATTAAAAAAGTGGAGCAAGGTCATCACAGGTCACTGACCCTGGCTTGACATGCCCTCACGTGACCTTGTCACCCACCATAATGCATTTGAGGAACATCATTTCACATATTTGAACGTTTACAAGCACAAAAGAATGGAACCACGCGGTTGTGAGCTGACATACGACGAACAGCGATTCCGGTCAAACATGGTCTCAAAAACAGGTCACAGGTCAAAGGTCATTTGGGTCAGGATCATAACACTTTCAAGGTAGGTGTAAAATGAAGCAGCACGTGGGTACTAAAAGTTTCGTCACCATCCACCGCTTTTGCGCGAGTTATTCGCGGAAAACCGAGGGGAGTGTTCGACCCCCTATAAGTACAAGGATTAGCCCACAACCCCCTGGCGCTCCTGGATTTTCACGCCCTGCTGAAGGTGTCTGAACCTCCCCTTCAACTCGCCCCCCCCCCACCTTCGCTCCACCTGTACCAGTCACCATTGTTGCCGCTGAGTTTTTGTATTCTGTTGGTATCCAGGAGCCCCTTGTCGATTGGGAGCTCAGCGTACGATTGCTCATTTGTGAGCGGAGCGCTGACGCAGGAACACAGTGCTGCCGACTTCGCTATTATAAAGAAGGCAGCTGTACCTGCATACAAGGCACACACAGACAAAAAGAAGCATTTTTAGTTCATAGTCCCGTCATGGTAATCACCACCCTACTCATCTATCTCCTCATTTATTCCTGTACTAACCCAGTCCGAGGCTCTGTGATCTTCCATAGGACCAACAACACGTTCAAAGATTCCCTGGGCTCCTCGACTTTGGCGACATCCGGCACGACATGTGCTCTTCTCTGCGTATCTTTCCAGCCATGTCCTTGTACGGGATTTACTTATCACACCAACGGTACTTGCTGGCTGTTCGGAGAAGATGTGGACAGTGGTTGCTGGAATATGATTGGTGGATTGGTGTTCACGGAAGATGGAGGACGCAGTTATCGAACAGAGGTGGAGGCGACGGAGGAGACTACGGCGGTGACACATGAACAACAGCAGGAAACAAGTGTGACAGGTGAGACACGAGACAATAAGACAGGTGAGACAAGAGACATAAGGTAACAGACAGGTGAGACACGAGACAATAAGACAGGTGAGACAAGAGACATAAGGTAACAGACAGGTGAGATATGAGATGAGACAGATGATATATGAGGTATGAGACAGGTGAGACATGAAAAAGGCATTTGACATTTGAGACATGATATATGAGACGGGTCAGACATGACAAATAGCTAAGACGGGTGAGACAGGAGGCATGTGAAAAAGGACATAGCTGACAGCCTGACACAGCCTACAACAAAATATGACAGGTTAGATAATACAAGGGGCGGGTAAAGCGGGGATTTTAGATCTCTCAGCTTGTGAAGTGGGTTTTTAATGCATCAGAAACGTCTTACTCATTCATACGGCATTGACCTCGGACCAGTGAGATGTCACATTGCAGCAATATATCCCCATTGTGTTCATGTAACCCCGTCTCCTTTTCAGTGACAACACCGCCCCCTTCTGCGGCGAGTACACCAACTTCCTGCGACTGTCCAGCGCTCTTCTCCGCCTGCGCGGGCATCTGTTACTCCCATATCAACACCCCGACGTACTACTCCTCTGCCGAACGTCACTGCACGTCCCTCGGAGGACACCTGCCCGTACCCCGCTCTCAAGAACAACACGACTGCCTAAGCGCCATTGCACCATCCACCTTTCTCTACATTGGGATCAACGATCGACTTGAAGAGGGCACCTACGTGGCAGCTGATGGGGGAGATCCCTTATCAGCTAGTTCACCTTACTGGGGACCAGAAGAACCCACTGATTTATTTGAACCGCAAGATTGTGCCATTCTGTGGAACGGCACCTGGTCGATCGACCGCTGTGACTGGGGCGGGATCAGCCCGGGTGACCTACGCCCGAATCGCCTATTCCATCGAATGTCTACGCCCGGGTGACCTACGCCCGGCTGACCTACGCCCGAATCGCCTACTCCATCGAATGTCTACGCCCGGCTGACCTACGCCCGGCTGACCTACGCCCGAATAGCCTACTCCATCGAATGTCTACGCCCGGCTGACCTACGCCCGGCTAACCTACGCCCGAATCGCCTACTCCATCGAATGTCTACGCCCGGCTGACCTACGCCCGGCTGACCTACGCCCGAATCGCCTACTCCATCGAATGTCTACGCCCGGGTGACCTACGCCCGGCTGACCTACGCCCGAATCGCCTACTCCATCGAATGTCTACGCCCGGGTGACCTACGCCCGGCTGACCTACGCCCGAATCGCCTACTCCATCGAATGTCTACGCCCGGGTGACCTACGCCCGGCTGACCTACGCCCGAATCGCCTATTCCATCGAATGTCTACTGCCGTACGGCCTGCCCGTGTTCGTGGAGCAGTCCCTGCTGTGTTATCGAGTAAGGATTTACCCATTCACTACGCCGGCTGACTGGCGGCCCCATCCTTTGTTTGCGCTATTGTCGTCCGTCGCCCGCCGCGGCGGTGCCCAGGCCCAGGGGTCGCCTGTCGCAGCGGGGGGTAGCGTCCCGCCCCGCGGCCCCTGACGCGGCGAGAGGTAACATGCCGCGGTGCACGGCACGGCGGGCCGCCGCCGCCGCCGCCGAGGGAGTGGACGCTGACAAGCCGCCGAGGGAGTGGACGCTGACAAGGATGAGGGCCGTGGGCCTGTGGCATCACCTGGGTTTGTATGGATTTTTGTTCATTTGGCCGGCGGCTTAAGTCACCGATTACATTAAAAGGACAAGTGAAAATGAGCCCCTGCACGAATTAGTGTCTTTGCCAACGGCTAACTTCAATTGCAGGAGGGTGAGGAGGGGTCGAAAGAACCACCCAGTGATTCATCCCTTGATTAAGCTATAGGAAAAGCGGGTTTGGCGAGTGGAAGCCAATGAAATAAATTTTTATTTTCCTAAGAACAACTTCACAAGAGTCATTGCCATAGAGTGCATCAAGTTTCAAGTTGAACATATTTTTTGAAAAATGTGAAGTAAAGCCTTGCTTCTCCGTCAAGTGACGGTGTATTCAAATAACCCGACCGTTGGGTAACTTGAACAGTCTTTCTTTGCACGCCATGAAATAGTTATCTGGCTATCACCGATGTTGTTTGGTGTATAAACAAATAGGCACAACAGCTCTAACATAGGTACCTTATTGAAGAAAGATTAAAACAACAACAAAAATAACCGTTGCAGAATATCAATATCTGCTTGCTGCACACCAGCCAGTTGACAGAGGTTGGCTTCTCTCGTCAGTTGTGCAGATCGTCTATATCTCCGTTCGGTAAAACCTATCACAACCTTACCACATCTGTTAGAGTGGTGCCAATTGGATTTTGAACCTTCAGAATTCCGATTTTGTCCTATGCCCAAATCGGAATTTGGTTGGACAAAGGCAGCATGCTTTGGACAATATTTGTCAATCACTTGCAACACTTCAGCATTTTTATAAAGTAATCGTGCACACCAGTAAAACGCCTTTTGGGGCGACCAACGAAGTGAGCGGGAGGGTGGGCCTTGCACGTGCGAAATTGCGAGGGGGTACCACCAAATAACTTGTGCACTGCACCCCAAGACCTACTAACCGGTCCCTAGTGATGTGCCAAATTTGAGCGCAATCGGCCCAGCCGTTCTCGAGATCTGGAAGCGGCACCCTGCATGTGCGCACGTGCCAACTGGGTCCCAACTGACTTTTGCACGGCACCCTACCAACTGCTCCCTAACCGTGTACCAAATTTGAGCGCAATCGGTCCAGCCGTCTTCGAGATCTGGAATCGACCCCTGCACGTGCGCACGTGCAACAGCACCCCAAATCTGGCACATGGATAAGCATGGCTTAGTGGGTGCCTACCTACTTGCTAACTTTCAGCTCAATCTTTCGGTAAAAAATATTTTCGGGTCATGTCAGGTCACCGAGCTATAACCTCACAATAGGTAAAACCTCCGACTCTTTTTGACAAAATCGTACATCTGGCGTAACTGGACGCGATCCCATCGACAAGAACGAAATTATTCCGTGTGACTTATGTCAGATTTTGACAGGACATGAAACATTACATTGTATATTGACATTTCTAAGGTCAACAAAGGTCATTGACCTCGCATGTCTGTGTTTAGTGGGGTTTCTTGAGGTCCTGAATCCGAATCTGTGGTTCAATCTTCATCTAAATGCTTTCAAAATTGTTCCTCGATCTGTACAAGGTCACCTCAGGTCAATTAGGACCGTCCTCGCCAGCGGCGGGTGTGACTCTCGTGTTCCCGGGGACTATGTCACGCCAGTATTGACTGAACTGCAGTGAGCTATGCATCATTTTGTTGCTAATTCATTGGGAAACACGGTCGTGAAAGTTTCATGTTGATATCTTTCATGGATTTGCCATTATTGGCTAAATAGCTTGGAAAATTTTAGCTTTTCCCCGTAAATTGATCGTTGACTAGCCAAAACGGTGTCAAATATTGACCTAGGATAAAAATATAGGTATCACCAGTCGCGAATACTCGTAAAGAGCAATCGACTTGTCTTTGTTGGGAAGCGCTACGACGTTTAGTTTCGAAATGCCAGGAGGTCGGATCACCCCCCCCCCCCCAGGCCGCATTACGAAAAATGCCCTACCAGGGCGAGGGTTATAATAGCACGATCTAGGCGTCCAAAAAAGGGGTGTGATATTGATATGCAACGTAGCATTTGATGAGCGGCTTGGTAATAGTTAGATTGTCCTGGAGTGACTCAATTCAGTTAAGTTCTGGAACACTTGCAAGCTATACATTAAAAAATATCTAGGCGCGTCCAGTGAATGTTGGAAGGTATTGGAAAGTAATTACACACAGCGAATATTTTCTACTCAGATCATGACGTTAAGTGTGTAAAATAACAAATGCAATAGCGATTGAAATGAACATTTTTTGTAGGTTCACAAGTGAACAAGAGGTGCCAGGTGGATCATAGGTGGACCCCGGAAAAGAAAGGGAGATCGATTTCACCTGCCAACTTCGGTACCCTGACGCCATCTATAAATTTTCAAATTAATTTGAGTAATTTTATCACGCATTTTTGTAACATAATTAGACTATTGCCAACACGTTTTCGTGATATCACCAACCAAGAAACCGATTTATGTTGCATTTTGTGTGCTTACTCATACTTGCTTAGTCATAGTCATACATTTATTCAGTTCACGTCCCAATTAGATCCGTTCCACTCAAGTGTGGCTATTCCAGAGTCAGGCTCAATATATCAAAGTAGAAACAGCTCAGATTGGTCACTTATGCTATAGTACAGGCACACGCACCAATTCACGCCCATTCCCACTCGGCCATAGACGTGTCATCGAGAGCCGGCGCTGCACAGCCAGCCCAGCTGCGACTGGCGCACGCTGCTTGCTTGTTTTTGTTTTGTTGGGTTAGGCCCTTTCGGTCTGACAAGACCATTTCAGAGCCGGAAGAATGATAGGAATTAGGGGGAGACATTTGTCTGGGCAGACACCCTAGGGCCTAGAGTCGCCGGGGCTTAGCCCGTCCGAATGGACAGGCCGACCAGGACCCCCCCCCCAGCACCAGGGACGGCGCCACGGATTTCGCCTTGCGGGGGCAGGTTTTCAGAAAAAGGGCCCAAACAAGATGGGGGCCCAAACTTTCCGAAATATCGTCAATACCGTCAATACTATGCAAGCCTTTATTTGTACAGGTCTCGCGAGATTAAGCGGTAGGTTTGGCACTTTTACATTTCCGGTTATATCTCAGAAACTAATCGATATACAATGAAGTAATTTTACACGATCGTGGCCGGCTTGTTACCCAACAAGTCGATCGCATCTTCAACACTTAAAAGCTTAAGACGACGAAGATATAGCCTGAAGTACACTAAATTTTCTAGGTGCAAAACCTACCGCTAAAACCCGCGAGACCTGTAACGACCTACCATTCCCACATCCGTTACCTTCTACACTTGTATTTATTTTGTTTTTATTGCATACCATCAACAGGTTCAGAAACCCAATAATACACAATAACACAAATACACAATAGCTTTTGTGTTAACCCGCGCCCTGATGGGGTCTGCCTAGCAACGCGTTCTGATGGGGGGGGGGGGCATTTTGGCCCCCCTAAGATCTCGAGAACCACGCAACATAGCGACAAGCGGTAAACGGCGTTGGATAGCCCCAACGGGGAACTACCTTGTGACCTAATTTCATTGACCTCGTACAAACCGATGACGTCACAGGTCAGGTCAAAGGTCGAATTTTCACCGTTTACAGGCATTTCAAGAAATGCGTTGTAAAATCGAGTAAAATGCATTTCATTGACAATCATCGATGGGGAAATGTTCTTCAAACACATATTTTGCTATTTGAGGTCACTGATACCAGGTCAGGTCACAGAGGTCAGGTCACTGGGGGTCACAATATGAAAGTGTCGTGTGATACATGTTTCATGGTCCATTTTACATGACAAATGCGATTATGTGGATCAGGCAGACTTTAAGGCCAGCTTAGGTCACGTTTTGGTCAAGGTCAAGTCAAGGTCAGATCAAGGTCAGGTCAAATTAGGTCAAATTTCAAAGTTGATATTTTTGCATAAAATGGGTACCGATTCGATGCAGCTCGTCACGGGGAGTTCAATGGTGGTCTCTTTTTTGCGCTAGAAGGTCTAGAATTGCTAAAAATTGAGTTCAAAAATTTGACGTCATCAATTTTTAACAGTTTTTTTCGCTATAACTTGGCCAAAAAAAGAGGTATCGATCTTAAATTTGGTATGTATATCGAAGAGCGCAGGGACTATCACATATATTCCGGTTTTTTTCGAAATTCGAAAATTTTTTGGAAATTTTTTGAGTTTTTCTAAAAAAAAAATCATTTTTTTATTTTTGGGGGTCAAAATTCCAAAATTTTGAAATTCCGAGATAGCAGTTTTGTAGCGCCGTCTTTTCTCTACACAACCACATAAAGAACTTTAAAATTGCTTATTAACTGTAGAATTGGTGAGCGTTTCAAGATGTCATGTTTTTTGCTCATTTTTACTCGAACATGACCTCAGTTTGACCTCAATAACTCCTGACCTGAGGTGACCTGTGACTTGAAATTTTGTGTGAAGGTGTCGAATTGATGCCCGGTAAGGTACCCAAAATTTGGCTGCGCTGCGTGCCGCCATTTTCTCACTATTTAAGAAAAACCACAGGGTGGGGGCCAAAATGGCCCCCCATCAGGGCGCGGGTTATTAAAGGACACACTCTTAACCCTCGCCCGTATTGGTGTTTTTCCAGCCACGAACGTATAGGGGGCAGGAGTCTGTTGCCCCCCTTGCCGTTTCGCCCCTTATCAAGCTAGACCTCCGCAGAAAAAAACGAGCGTGCTGCCCGTGACGAGAGAAAGCCGATGATACCCAATTTTAAGGTCCTTGGTCATCGGCTAACCTTCCAGGTCAGGTCAAAGGCCAAAAGTCGGGAAAAGCGGGACATGTTAGAACGTCGTAAAGGTGGCTGCTATAGGTTTCTTTTTTCGGGGTGATGATCACGAATATCATGTTAACCCTCGCCCGCACATGCCATTTTCCCATCCTAGAACGCACATGGGGGGGGGGGGGGGTGGTTGCCATGTGCCTCCCGGCTCAGCTGTCATTACTGAGAGTCCCACAGTAAAGAACCTTGGCGTGGTGATGGATAGACACCTTACCTTCGAACCGCACGTCGATCAGCTTGTAGCGAGGTCAACAGGTATACTGATCGCCCTGTCTCATGCCAAACATGTACTTCCCAAAGAGACGTTGGTTCGTATCGTCAGTGCACTTGTGCTCTCCTCTATCAGATATTGCATCGCACTGTATGGCACTTGCGGTGTAACGCAGCTCCACCGAGTGCAAAAGTTGATCAATTTTTGTGCGCGGATTGTGAGCGGAAGGAGGAAGTACGATCACATATCTGATGTCGTAAAGGACCTTTGTTGGCTTAGGGCTGATCAACTGGTCTGCTATCACACTCTCTGCCTGCTGAAGAGAGTCATGTTCACGGGTCAGCCAGGTGATATAGCCGCGATGCTGACTACTGCTGACCATGGCTATGATACGAGACAATCTCACCAGCTAAGGCGCTCACATGCTGTAAGCACCTCAGGAGTCCGCCGATTTAGTTTTAGAGCAGCTGATTTGTACAACCACCTCCCACCCGATGTACGTAATGCCCAGCATATCTATCAGTTCAAGCGCCGTCTTAAAGATTTTCTTCTAGACGATGATAGGGGAAGTTGGGGCAATGCCGGAGTTGGGGCAAAGCCGAAATTCGAGATATTTCGAAAACCGTAAGACATGGATGCCACCTGTCAGTGATGCTCTGAAGCTTAAGTGACTACAATTATCGCATGTTTGTTACGAGTCGTCATTCGGAATACTTCGGCTGTGAGGGCGCCAAAAGCGTTTTCAAGGTACGCGTTCCTTGTACTACATGCGCCTTTGAAGCTGCATTTCTTACTCATTATGCTACCGTTTGTCTGGCCAATTCGGTCAAGTAATCTTCAGCATGTCTTTGCATAAGTGTGCTGCCTATTTGAAATTTATACGGCACGTTGAAAAGTTATGGGTCTGCAAATGAAAGTATGGCTGGCTGGGGTAATGCCGAAAACGTGCAATTACGCACGTTAAAGCACGCTACGTGGACTTTACTGCTGTAGAATAGCAACGCGAATTTTTAGTCACACAAATTACACTTTCAACCGACACAACGGCCTGTTACCTATAAGGAATTATTTACCTGGCATTTTCTTATTATATCACACAATTATAACTTCCAGTGTGCACCAAGCGTCCTCAAGCTCTTAAAACGCGTGTCAGCTTTGATAAATTCTGGATAAAGTTTGAGATAAAGTGGCAAAACATCAATGTCGGCATTCCCCGTAGATCATTTCTCCCATTTTCGGCTTTCCCCGCAGTCCGGGGCAACGCCGAAAAAGTCACTTCTTTGATATTTTTAGTTAGTGCGCTTAACGGTATGCGAATTCATCAAATGCGCCTGGTATGTTTGAAAGGCAAAAGACTGGCCTCTCGAATGACGCCAACAAGAATAGCTTAAGTTGTCTACCTTGCGTGCTACGGGCGTCAGAAAAAAAAAGTATTCGGCGTTCCCCCAACTTCCCCTATGATGTGAGGCGATGATACGGATGTGTCTGGTTGGCCGATTGACCTCTGACCCTAGTGGTGGTGATGTTGTGTGTGTGTGTGTGTTTTTTTCATGTCATCTTTTATATTATCTCGTTTTATGTCCCACCTTTTTATTCACAAGACGTGTGACTTTTAAACAGCCACTGTAAAGTGGAAAGTTGCTAAATACATGAATTGAATTGAATTGCCACCCCCCGCGCCGTTTCGTTCCTGTTGGAGATAGAGCTTAGCGGTAAAGACCAAAAAGATTCTTTGGGAAGAGACAAATCCAATGATACCCGATTTTACCTTCTCAGGTCAGTCATTGACCTTCCAGGTCAGGTCAAACTAAAAAATGTTGCTGTTTTGGGTCACCGTTGGATATCAAGTGCGCTGCTTATCATATACCGATGACGATGCCGTTTTCTGGTGCCAAGCCAGCTAGAACCTCTTTGTCACACTACCCGACCAGATTTTTGCTGTTGAGGTCATTTCAGGTCAAGTTAGGTCAAGGTCAGTTATATGTGTTTGTATGTCTGTGTG
The DNA here is from genome assembly GCF_019059575.1 of Amphibalanus amphitrite. Classification (NCBI taxonomy): domain Eukaryota; kingdom Metazoa; phylum Arthropoda; class Thecostraca; order Balanomorpha; family Balanidae; genus Amphibalanus; species Amphibalanus amphitrite. The sequence continues at coordinate 114,237 of NW_024882705.1, read as the reverse complement.
TGTCTGTGTGTATACTGATGTGTGCACCGATTGTTTTTGTGTCCATATTACATGAAATCATGATCTGAGAAGCTTTTACCAAAAATGCAGGCAAAAAACTTCACAAAAAGTAAATTCAGCTTGCCTAAAACGCAATTATCTTAGATGACCTAGGTTGACCTTGACCCTGACCTTGACCCCTTTACATCGTCGAACAACATGTTCCATGATAGGTGGGAGGTAAGACTGGCAAAAAAGGCCGAAATCAAGGTGTCAAAAGCTCACAAGGCCCATGGCAAACGCAAGATGTTGAGAATTGGCCATTTGGGTCATGACATGACCTGACAAACAAGGTCATATCTCCGAAACCAAAAATCACAGAAACTTGAAACTTTCAGTGGACATCAAGAAAGGATAGACGAGCAGCTATACCAAAAATCAGCTCTCTAGCTCTAAAAATGTTGAGTGCAGAGCAGAAAGACTACCTGGGGGGGGGGGGGTGGCAACCCCCCCCCATGTGCGGGCGAGGGTTAATAATGATCATAGATAATGTCTTCATGCATTTAGGCCAGGTCGGGTCAGGTCAGGTCAGGTCAGGTCAACCAGTAAGGGTTTTGCCGGGTATTCGTAGTAGGTGGCAACCGCCTCTGACAGCTTCGTAACATGTTACGAATGCACCAAAATTACTTCGTAAATGTTCAAATGGTTGCTAAATTCGAATTCAGATCCAAAAACTAGCCTAGAGACATGTAAAACTCCAAAAAAGAAAACCGAGGTCATCAAAGGTCAATGACCTGACCTGACCTCCCGGTGATCTTGACACCCACCCTAATGCATGGGAGCAACATCATATCCCATGTTTGAACGCTTGAAACCACGAAAAGACTGCAAACACGCGGCTGATGCGAGCCGACATGCGCTGAATCGCGATTCCGGCCAAACATGGTCTCGAAAGTAGTAGGTCACAGGTCAAAGGCCATTAGGGTCAGGGTCATGAAATTTTAAGGATAGGTGTAAAATTAGCGCCCCCAGGTCACGAAGTTGGTCGAAAGAGGTCATGTCGCATATCATTCGATTCGGCAGGTCTTCCTGAGTTCATTGGTAGCTTTCCTGGCTCGCTAGCTCAATTTGATCGGGAGTGATTGACGAAAAACTAAAATGACCTTGATGACGTTGTAAATGACGTCACGCAAGGTCAACATTGCAAAAGTGACGCATGTAACCTTGCAAGGAGTACATCAAATCACGATTCTGTGTGCTTGAGATAGTTGGAGATCGTTCCCGGCGCCAGAATAGCAGTTTTCATTTTTCCCCATTGACTTTTAATGGTGAGGTCACGAAAATGACCTGACCTCATATGACCTTTCGGAAAAATCCGAGATATACAAGTTGTGAGACTCGTTATGGATACTTGATCCTGCAAGTTTCATTTCCCTGTGAGTTTCCTCTGGGAGGGCGTTGTGAAGTTGCGACATCTGAAGACCGTGCAGAGGTTCACTTATAACGTCATAGGTCAGTGACCTGACCTGACTCGAAAATGCCGTTGGTGTCAAAAGGTCCGGCTTGAATCAAAGGTTAGGTATGCCAAGTTTCAGCTTTCTATCGCCAGTGTGTTAGGAGCTATCGCGGAAAAAAACCCTAGGGCGGGGGGGGGGGGCGGCACCCGCCGTCCCCCCATCGGCCGGCGAGGGTTAAATGCATTTTCTATGCAAACGAAACTCATAATCAGGTGACAACCAAAGTATAGCGTCTTACCATACCCGTAATACTACATGCTTTCGCATGCTTTTGATCCTCCAATTCTGGATAAAACACCCCGTTTTGAAATGCCTTGGAAAAGCTCAATCACGCTGGAATGCAGCATACCAGTGCTTTATGCATTATTTTGTTGAATGGTTGAAAGATAAGGTCTTTAAAATAGTATATGGCATAGTGCGTTATATAGGCTGTGAGTTTTGCACCGATGAACTTGTGACCATGGTTTGTACCTATGTATGTATGCATAACACTCCAATGTACCTATGTACAGTCTGCTTTTCTTTTTGCTCTATCTATGATCAAAAGTTATAAGCGAAAAACATTTGACCTATTTTAGCGAAATTTTTACATTTATATCCCCCAAAAACTCCCTAAATATTGACCTAGAGCAGCCAAATTTGCACAGGGGTGAGAAATCTAGGGGGCCCACCTACCTACCAAATTTGGTGTTTCTAGGTGCCATAGGAGCCAATCGCGAGGGGGGTCGCATCGACCCCCCCCCCCCCGCCCTGCCAGGCCGTGTTATGAAAAATGCCCTGCCAGGGCGAGGGTTAAAAGTACCGCGCAAAGTGACGGTGGATCCATCAACCCTGACCGAGGAAGGGCCTGCTATAATTTGAAAGTCACCGAACCAATTGACCTGGGGAATGGACGAGGATATCCATTGTTTCGGTGACTAGCAGTCCTTCCTCGGTCAGGCTTGATGGATCCACTGTTACTTTGCGCGGTACTTTTAAGACATACTGTGCAATGACGTAAGCTTTAAAACCTACCACGTGGAGGCTTGAGATCGTAAATAAATAAATATAGATAAATACCTAATAGTATATGGTCAAATAACTAGTCTAGCGGTGACACACTTCCCTCGCCAGTATTGGTGTTTTGACAGCCGCAAACGTATAAGGGCGGGGAAAGTCCGTTGGACCCCCCTTGCCGTCTCACCCCTGATGGAGCTAGAGCTTCGCGAAAAAACGAGCGTGTTTCCCGTGACAAGAGGAAGCCGATGATACCCAATTTTAAGGTCCTAGGTCATTGGTTGACCTTTCAAGCCAGGTCATTGGCCCAAAAGTCGGAAAAATCGAGACCAGTTGGGTCGTAAAGTGTGGCTGCTACGAGGTTATTCGGGGTTCTGATCACGAATATCATGTTAGTTTTTATCACAGATGATGTCTTCATGCTTTTAGGCCAGGTCGGGTCAGGTCAGTTCAGGTCAACCAGTAGTGGTTTTGCCGGGTATTCGTAGTAGGTGTCAACCGCCTCTGACAGCTTCGTAACATGTTACGATGGCACCAAAACTATCACTGATGTTAGTTGTCGGACTTTCGTCCCCGTCTTGAGTTGAGATGTTAGTTTCACAACGTTTCGGCCAGTTACTTCTCCGGCCGTCGTCAGGTGTTCTTTGGCCCTTAGAAGGACCTGGATGTTGGTGGCGTTGCGCCGTACGCGTCATACCGTTCGAAAGCTCCTGTAGTCAGCGGGAATCGAACTCGGGTTTCCCCGGTGATAGTCCACGGTTCTAACCACTCCACTATCGAGGCAGACATCGTTATGGAGCTGGAAACTTGGTGTCATTTATCCCCCAGATGTTTTTGTGATTTCCTTAGTAGTGGGAGCCATATTGGGCTGATGTCAACGCTTGGCTTGCTGATGGGGTTGCTAGCCAGCGCCATGTGTGCGGCTTCCTTGATTTTTCTGATTTTCCAGTGTGGCTCCTTGTCGATGATGGTGGTATCATCCCAAGCAGGTCTGTGATCTCCTTCAGACCATGCATGCTCCGCCACACCGGATTTCAGTGTTTCGCCTCGGATGGTGGCCTTCCTGTGTTCTTCGAGCCTGACCGCCAGTGGGCGGCCAGTCTCGCCCTTGTATGACCTGCCGCAGCTGCACGGGATGTCGTATATGCAGTTCTTTGTTTGCTCCTTGGTGGTTGGCGGTCTGACCTTTGTGAGTGACCTGCGGAGGGTGGTGGTACTTCTGAACACCGTCCTGATGTTGTATGCTCCGCAGATTCGCCTTAGCTTCTCTGACAGTCCTCTGTTGTATGGGAGGGATACTGTCGCGATTGGCTTATCCCTTGGTTGTTGTTGGGATGCTTCCTTGGGTTTGTGTTTCATGAAGCTCGTTGGGTATCCGTTTCTCCTGAAGGTGCTGGTAAGGCGTGACATTTCCATCTTTCTGGCTGCTTCGTCTCCACAGATGTTGGTGGCTCGGGTCTGCAGGCATCTTACGATACCTTTCTTGACTGTGTCTGGGTGGTGTGACTTGAAGTTGAGGTAGCGGTCGGTCGCTGTTGGTTTGCGGTAGACCGATGTTCTGAATGCTTCCTCAGATTTCTCCACTTGGACGTCAAGGAATGGTAGTTTGTTGTCGACTTCTGTTTCCATTGTGAATTGGATGGAGGGTCGGAGGCTGTTGAGGTGGTCTAGGAACGGTGTTATGTCCTCGCGATGGTCCCACAGGACGACATATCGCAGCCACAGGGATGGTTTCAGTGGTGCTGTTTGTAAGGCCAGTTCCTCGAAGTGTTCCATGTAGATGTTGGCGATCACCGGTGACAGGGGTGAACCCATGGCCATTCCTTCAGTTTGTTGGTAGTAGTCATCGCCCAGTTGGAAGGCGGTGGTGGTGACACAGAATGTCAGGAGTTCCATGATGTCATCAGTCGGGATTGTCGTTCTTTCGGGCAGTGTATCGTCGCTCTCCAGTCTTGTCCTCACTATGCTCAGAGCTTCGGTAGTGGGCACATTGGTGAACAGACTCACCACATCGAAGCTTACCATTTGCATGTTCGGCGAAGGTCGCATGGCCTGAACCAGTGAGACGAAGTGGGCTGAGTTCTTGACATATGTAGGTGTTTTGCCACTCAGTGGGTTGATGATCTTGACGATGCGACCTTCGCCGAACATGCAAATGGTAAGCTTCGATGTGGTGAGTCTGTTCACCAATGTGCCCACTACCGAAGCTCTGAGCATAGTGAGGACAAGACTGGAGAGCGACGATACACTGCCCGAAAGAACGACAATCCCGACTGATGACATCATGGAACTCCTGACATTCTGTGTCACCACCACCGCCTTCCAACTGGGCGATGACTACTACCAACAAACTGAAGGAATGGCCATGGGTTCACCCCTGTCACCGGTGATCGCCAACATCTACATGGAACACTTCGAGGAACTGGCCTTACAAACAGCACCACTGAAACCATCCCTGTGGCTGCGATATGTCGACGACACATTCGTCCTGTGGGACCATCGCGAGGACATAACACCGTTCCTAGACCACCTCAACAGCCTCCGACCCTCCATCCAATTCACAATGGAAACAGAAGTCGACAACAAACTACCATTCCTTGACGTCCAAGTGGAGAAATCTGAGGAAGCATTCAGAACATCGGTCTACCGCAAACCAACAGCGACCGACCGCTACCTCAACTTCAAGTCACACCACCCAGACACAGTCAAGAAAGGTATCGTAAGATGCCTGCAGACCCGAGCCACCAACATCTGTGGAGACGAAGCAGCCAGAAAGATGGAAATGTCACGCCTTACCAGCACCTTCAGGAGAAACGGATACCCAACGAGCTTCATGAAACACAAACCCAAGGAAGCATCCCAACAACAACCAAGGGATAAGCCAATCGCGACAGTATCCCTCCCATACAACAGAGGACTGTCAGAGAAGCTAAGGCGAATCTGCGGAGCATACAACATCAGGACGGTGTTCAGAAGTACCACCACCCTCCGCAGGTCACTCACAAAGGTCAGACCGCCAACCACCAAGGAGCAAACAAAGAACTGCATATACGACATCCCGTGCAGCTGCGGCAGGTCATACAAGGGCGAGACTGGCCGCCCACTGGCGGTCAGGCTCGAAGAACACAGGAAGGCCACCATCCGAGGCGAAACACTGAAATCCGGTGTGGCGGAGCATGCATGGTCTGAAGGAGATCACAGACCTGCTTGGGATGATACCACCATCATCGACAAGGAGCCACACTGGAAAATCAGAAAAATCAAGGAAGCCGCACACATGGCGCTGGCTAGCAACCCCATCAGCAAGCCAAGCGTTGACATCAGCCCAATATGGCTCCCACTACTAAGGAAATCACAAAAACATCTGGGGGATAAATGACACCAAGTTTCCAGCTCCATAACGATGTCTGCCTCGATAGTGGAGTGGTTAGAACCGTGGACTATCACCGGGGAAACCCGAGTTCGATTCCCGCTGACTACAGGAGCTTTCGAACGGTATGACGCGTACGGCGCAACGCCACCAACATCCAGGTCCTTCTAAGGGCCAAAGAACACCTGACGACGGCCGGAGAAGTAACTGGCCGAAACGTTGTGAAACTAACATCTCAACTCAAGACGGGGACGAAAGTCCGACAACTAACATCAGTGATACTAACACCTCGTCTCAAGCATTCAGAAGAACTATAGCACCAAAACTACTTCGTAAATGCTCATATGGTTGCTAAATTCGAATTAAGCTAAAAAAAAAAAAAAACTAGCCTAGAAACATGTAAAATTTAACCGAGCTTATTTAAGGTCAGTGACCTGTCCTGAGCTTCAAGTGAACTAGACACCCACCCTAACGCATAGGAGCAATATCATATCACATGTTTGAACGCTTGAAACCACGAAAAGAGTGCAAACGCGCGGCTAAGAGGAGACGACATATACGCCAAATCGCGATTCCGGCCAAACATGGTCTCGAAAAAAAGGTCACAGGTCAAAGGTCATTTGCGTCAGGGTCATGAAATTGTTAGGGTAGGTGTAAAATTGATGAACGCGATGGTAATGAAAGTTCCGTCGCGATCAGCGAGTTTTTACACGAGTTATTATCGAAAACCGAGAGGGGGCTGTTCGACCCCCCCCCCTTATACCGGCGAGGGCTAAGGGGGAGGGGCGTTTCTCACGGTTCTTCCTACCTAAGATCATTGTTAAGATCTGAAATGAGAAATCATAAAACATGGCTCACAGCAGGGCTGAAGCGTGAAATACGCAAGCATGGCTACTCAAGCTTGATCAGCTCAACGATTAAAAAAAAAAAAGCAGTTCAGGCTCTCCGCCGATGATGACAGCCTGGTCGGGTAGTTCGCTCCGCGACAGGGTCCGTCTGCTTTGTGCGGCGCGGCACGGCGCGGCGGGGGGGGGGGGGGGGAGGCGGCGATGCGTCTGAAAGGCGACGCTCGGACGTCCCAGGAATCACCTGTCACCATGCGGCGCGGCGGTCGGTCCCTCCGACCCTTCCCATTGTTACCTGACTTGCGGGTGCCGGTTCCCCCGGAAGGGTCACTTTGGTATGCGAAATCTTCACTCTTTAATCGGACAGGAGGGGAGCAGTAGACATTCGATGGAGTAGGTCAGCCGGGCGTAGGTCAGCCGGGCGTAGACATTCGATGGAGTAGGCGATTCGGGCGTAGGTTAGCCGGGCGTAGGTCAGCCGGGCGTAGACATTCGATGGAGTAGGCTATTCGGGCGTAGGTCAGCCGGGCGTAGGTCAGCCGGGCGTAGACATTCGATGGAGTAGGCGATTCGGGCGTAGGTCAGCCGGGCGTAGGTCAGCCGGGCGTAGACATTCGATGGAGTAGGCGATTCGGGCGTAGGTTAGCCGGGCGTAGGTCACCCGGGCGTAGACATTCGATGGGGTAGGCGATTCGGGCGTAGGTCAGCCGGGCGTAGGTCACCCGGGCGTAGACATTCGATGAAGTAGGCGATTCGGGCGTAGGTCAGCCGGGCGTAGGTCAGCCGGGCGTAGACATTCGATGGAGTAGGCAATTCGGGCGTAGGTCAGCCGGGCGTAGGCCACCCGGGCGTAGGTCACCCGGGCCTGAGCCACTGGGGCTGGGAATTTGTCTGCCAGATGCCACCGTTATTCCTTATTGAATGTCCCTGAGAGGTCAGAAGGTGGCCGGAGTGATAATCGATTATCTTAAGGGTGACTGATCCAAGGGGTGGTTTATCGTCAGGGTGGTTTATTCCTAAGGAGATTTTATTCTGTGGGTGGCTGATTCTGGGAGCGGTTTATTACCAGGGTTGATTGTTTCAAAAACATCTGAAAGCTATCTTATCCTTGCCCTTATGGTGGTTTATTTAAAAGGTCGCAGAAGATGCTACCTTATCGAGAAGACGATACCTTAGCCCAAACATATGTGGATAATTGTAAGGAACTGTGGCATGCGGGTGTTCGAGCGTCGCAAACCCGCCGCCCAGCGCGGGTGACCTTGACCTTGACCCCTGTCGCCTGGCGGTGAGGGAGGGCTTATCTGAATACTCGTACACCCCAGTTTTCTGAGAGCCGTGACACACTAGGAAGTCAATCAACCATCGATAACTTTTTCCAAAGGCAATATCTTTAGTGATCTCTGCATATCTCTGGATATAAATATCTCTGGATTGGCGTTTGATAACGGAATTCCTTAGAACGTGACTTTCCCTGAGGAAAAATAGTGAGTTACCGTATTTCATCCATGAAAAAGGATTAACCCCGACAACCCTGCAATGAACGATACTGAAGTGACTTTTCGAGCGGTGGTCAGTGGTCACTCCTCGAGGGTTCCCTCAATCGAGTGCATTGGTCTGTACCTAACTCTGAGATGATGGCATGGATATGTGTCATAGGGTGTGTACTATACAATTATTTTTGCGTGCTAGGATGGTATAAATACCTAATTAGCAGTATCCACAAAAGCTATGAAGTCTAGCGATACCGATGTATTCGTATACCTTTCACGTGTGCTTAGCAGCTTTCTGGACTTTTCACGTCATGCGCCCACGGCGCACGTGTAAACAAAGCTGTCTGTAGATGTTCTGTGCATAGATAGGTACAGTAGAATGCAGCTTTGTTTGTGGTCGGTATAGGAAGCGTGGATTTGTCACATCATCTCGTTCTTTTTCAAAAATATATTTTTTCCTCTTTCTATGTGGATGATTGCCATCTACCAAAAAAAAACTTGCTCATTGAAAAGTGTGAACTACTGGCCTAGAAGGAAGAAAATATGTAGATTAGTTGCACATACATAGGTACACGCTCTTATTAACCCTCGCTCATGTATGGCATTTCCTAGCCTCTAACGTGTGTGTGGAGGGGGAGGGGGGTGCGGGTGGGGTTCAGTTGGACCCTCCCTGCCGTTCGGTCCCTGATCGAGATAAAGCTTCTCAGAAAAAGAGCGAGTTGCCCGTGACGAGAGGAAGCCGATGATACCCTATTGTAAGGCCCTAGGTATAGTTGACCTTCGGTCAGGTCAATGACCGGGAAAATCGGGACCTGCTATAACTTTACCGTTATGGTTTTTGTCGGGGTGCTGATCACGTATTTGATGTTCGTTTTGATCCCAGATGATGTCTCATGCATTTAGGCCAGGTCGGGTCAGGTCAGGTTAGGTCAACTAGAAGGCGTCCTGCTGGCTATCCATAGTACCTAGGTGTCAACCACCACTGACGACGTCGTAACATGTTACGAAGGCACTAAAACTACTTCGTAAATGTTCAAATGGATGCTAAATTCGAAATCAGCTCCAAAAAATACCCTAGAAATGTGCAAAACTCGAAAAAGTTAACCAAGTTCATCAAAGGTCAATGACGTTGACCTGACCTTTACGTGACCTTGACACCCAGCATAATGCATGGAACCAACATCACTTTACATGTTTGAACGTTTACAATCACAAAAAGACTGGAAACGCGCGGATAATGTGAGCTGACATAGGCGCAATTCCCGCCAAACATGGTCTCGATAAATAGATCACAGGTCAAAGGTCATTTGGGTCAGGGTAATGAACATTTTAGAGAAGATGTAAAATTGATAAACTCCGGAGAGTACTGCTGAAAGTTTCGTCGTGATCGGCCGCAGACCCACACGTCTCTACCGTCTTCGCGCCCCCCGCCCCTCCCCTCCTTCCTCGTGCCTGATGCCGGCCGCTCACTGACCTTCGAGCCCCTAATCGACAATAGGTGGGCCCTATTACTGATTTTTGCGCGAGTTATTTGCAAAAAAAAAACAACAACAAAAAACGAAGGGGTCCATCCGAACACCCCCCCCCCCCCGTACACGGTCGAGGGATAGTATATGTAACGTATAGTGTAAGAGTACGTTTACTTGTCATCAGGGCTGAAAGTGCATCAGATTCTACTCGACACTGATTTTGAAACGTCTCTGCACTCATTGATGGCAGTAAACAAGGAACGGGGATCTGCGTGCTTGCTTGCGACTCGTAGCTGCCTTTGTGCTGCTTTGACTGTGTCTTCCTTCTCACCGCGTGTGTCGGGAATAGATGAATTTCTCATTTCTTATTTTTACTGCGCATTTTACTGTGCATACTAAATATGAATTTCTTATTTCTTGCTGTGACATATTTCTTCTCTGTATCGTTACGAACCAGTTGCACAAAGTTTGCAAAGCGTCTCGTCGAAAAGACAAATAAGATAAACGTAAATCGGCAGATCGGAATTGAGAGAGAGAGAGAGAGAGAGAGAGAGAGAGAGAGAGAGAGAGAGAGAGAGAGAGAGAGAGAGAGAGAGAGAGAGAGAGAGAGAGAGAGAGAGAGAGAGAGAGAGAGAGAGAGAGAGAGAGAGAGAGAGAGAGAGAGAGAGAGAGAGAGAGAGAGAGAGAGAGAGAGAGAGAGAGAGAGAGAGAGAGAGAGAGAGAGAGAGAGAGAGAGAGAGAGAGAGAGAGAGAGAGAGAGAGAGAGAGAGAGAGAGAGAGAGAGAGAGAGAGAGAGAGAGAGAGAGAGAGAGAGAGAGAGAGAGAGAGAGAGAGAGAGAGAGAGAGAGAGAGAGAGAGAGAGAGAGAGAGAGAGAGAGAGAGAGAGAGAGAGAGAGAGAGAGAGAGAGAGAGAGAGAGAGAGAGAGAGAGAGAGAGAGAGAGAGAGAGAGAGAGAGAGAGAGAGAGAGAGAGAGAGAGAGAGAGAGAGAGAGAGAGAGAGAGAGAGAGAGAGAGAGAGAGAGAGAGAGAGGAGAGAGAGAGAGAGAGAGAGAGAGAGAGAGAGAGAGAGAGAGAGAGAGAGAGAGAGAGAGAGAGAGAGAGAGAGAGAGAGAGAGAGAGAGAGAGAGAGAGAGAGAGAGAGAGAGAGAGAGAGAGAGAGAGAGAGAGAGAGAGAGAGAGAGAGAGAGAGAGAGAGAGAGAAAGCAGAATGGAATAATGGTACCTTACTGGATCGGATGAGACTGTAAGATTCATTAGAACGGCAAGGCCTGCAGTCATACATACACAGCAGCGCCGTATACGCTCGTACATGCTCGCGTCGGCGCTGCGTAACATTACTGACTTGAAAGTGATTCAACTCTAAGTAATTTCCTTCCCTAAATCGTCTACGTATAATGCTTGTCAAAAATGCACAAATACAGAAATAAATGGAAAACGGGGTAACAACATCAGTATTTACCAAAATAAGTATACCAAAAAATATTGATGCAAACGACGGCGCCGCACGAGCTGCACCCTTCCCTTTGTTGACAAGCCGCAGAAGGAACAGCATTCCCCACCTCCTCCCCACTACCCCACTACTATCTCATTTTCCTCACACACCCCTGTCTCCTCCTTTCATCAGCCCATCTGTCGGTCTCTCGCCTTTCGGAGTCTTTCAGCGCGAAATCATGGTACTGACCCTATTCAGAACACTGATCGAAGGAGGGCGTGAAAGGGGTCGAGACCGTGTTGCGCCAAAATTAGTACCTATATACGAAGGTCACTCTTACCACCGATCGCCGAGCACGTGCTAAAGGAGTGTTCTGTAGACTGTTGCAGACATCAAGGCGACTTTAATGTGATATCGTATATTTGCAATGATTACAGATAACGTAACGTCGTCAGTGTCAGTGATTTGCAAGCTACAAAGCATTGCCACTGAATAGCCCTAAACATAGGCATTGATCCTATAAATCGGATCTTGGATCTAATCCCACACTATTTCAATGTGAACACACAACTGATTTTCTGACTAATTATATCGAACAAGCACAAGTAGAAACTAGGGAACAGGCAGGTTACAGGTAGCTACACTGTAAAGCCAAACAGCTGGCTCATAAGAACACACCGAGTGTCCAGATAGCAGCCCGGCTCTTGGTAAATCAGAGTGTCAAGGCTCTGCTCGATCTCGAGTCCTTGTGCCGTGAATTCTGTGGTCCTACAATTCAATGCCTCATCCTTAGATTTAAATGCAAGAAAAAGCAATAACATGCTTAAAACACATAGCTCACAGCTCTTACTCAGCATGCACGGGCACATGTTCTTGGTTTAACGCTGTCAGTCTGGTCAGCTTTCTTTTGGTTCAAGCCCGCCTTTTCCGCAGCTTCACCTTCCAATTTCGGTGACTTATAGTTGGCTTTCATCTTCATCCATACCTTCATTCCAGCCCATCCGACTGCAGCCAGAGCCAAGACCACCATCAGTGCAATGGTGGCCCACCGCCATCCTGCATCCACTTCTTCATTCGTAGATGGGTTTTTCCTAGCGTCATATCGCTGGGGACGCTTTCCGCGAAGAAGTTCCATCTCCTCCTCTTCATCCCAGTACTGGTCGTACTCATAGGACACGTCGTACGGATCTTTCTTGGTTTCGTTTGGCACGTGTTTTCTGATTACATGTTGGGTCGCATCTTTTGATTCAGTCTTTTGTCTTAATGTAGAATACTGATCACTTGAGCGAAGTTTTAAGGAAACGCTGTTTTCTGGATGAGCAGCATGTCTGTGATTGTGAACGTTGTAGCGTGCAATGCCACTGTCAGAGAGTTCGGTGTCAGTTTGCTTGCTGGATGCAACATCCCTATTCAGTGTTGTAGCTGACTGCCATCCAGCAGGTACGTTTTTACTCGGAGCTTCTTTTTCACCAGTGGGACGTTTTTCGTTGGAGCTAACTCCTTCGATGATTTCTTCATCGCTGACACCACCGTCATTTGCGATGCCCATGCTTGCCATGTCATGTACTTGATCATACTCCCCCTTTCCTTCATCTTCTGGATGACTTTCTTGATCAGGTTGGTCTTCTTTTTCCTTTGTCTTCACATGATCTTTCTGTTCATTAACATTTATTTCGTTCCTATGGCTCTCTTTAGCATCACTTGAGTACAGGCATGACGTGTCTTCGATTGGTACTACCAGTGTAGGTTTGTCTTTCTTATCACAACCTTTGCTGCATTCGCGCAAACTTCTGTACAGCTGATGAACCTCCCAGTATAGCACCTGCTGATCCGTAACTCCCAGAATCCTTCGGGTCCACTGCTCTGGTTGACATCTCTCTTCGTCAGACAGCTGAATGTGAAGCTCGGAGGCATCCACGTACAGGCAGCGTTGGAAAGACAGCGATCCGGGCTCGGCGGCACCAACTTCAAGGGAGTCCAGGCTTACTTCAGGAGTGCTTTGCTGTGTCGCCCGAACGTCTTTAAATGCGCCGGTGCGAAGATTCTCGATTTTTACACCCTTGAATGTGAATGTGTCCTTGCATTTGACTGCAAGGCTTTTAGAGCTTAGGGTGCCGATCTGAGAATTTTCGATGATGAAGTCGCTGACCTGCACACGGAAACCATGTTCACTCACTTTTCCAACCGTGGTGTTCTGCTCTAGTTTGATATTTGTGATGTTTCCGGAAAATGCCTGCGAATGCACAGTTCCCAGCGTGCTGTTTTTGATGTGGACCCCACGATCTAAACCTATGCCGAGCTCCCCGACGCTGTGGAAACATCGCGTTTTGACATCCGGTATGGTGACCTTTTTCAACGTGAGAGAGTCAATCTTGTTGTCAAAAGTTCCCCAGTGACATTGTGGCATGTTGACGTTTTCTAGATGGAGATCTCTGATGCGGGCGTCGAACGCCTCTGAAGCCAGCGAGAGGGTTGCGATGTTACGGATTCTGACAGTAGGCCCATCTTCCGAAGTCGCGTAGCTGAGTCCTCTGGACGCGATGTTTAGCTTTTCGATATCCTCGAATGTGATCGTCGTGAATGAAAGCTCTCTCCATTTACCAGTCAACCCATGCTGGTCAACATCCAAGGACCCAATCCTCCTGACGGTAAAATAGTGAAGTGAGTTGCTGGGATGCAGACGCAAACCACTTCCTTTAATTTTAACAGCTCCAATGTCGCTCACGGTGAAGTTGATCAGTGAGTTCACACGATGGAAGGAGTCGCCTCCGATGGTCAAGTTGGACACTTTGGAGATGCTCAGATCGGTGGTGCTGGCCGGGATGGAGTCGGGCGTCAGTGCCATCTGAAACCAGACAAACGGAAACAGGCCATCAGACGAATGGTCAATCACCGCATATTTGAAGGCTGCTAACGGCCGGAATTAGGCGGAGGAAAGGTTTGAGGTTTTGCCGCTTCTTCAACGTTTGATTTTTTACCTTTCCTTATGATCCTTATTTTACCTTAAAAACAAGCCTCAGGTAGAAAAGTACATTGAAATGCACAGGAGGGCATATCTCTCATAAAGATGACGCATATCTCTCATAAAGATGATCGCTGATGCATTATCAGCTATTTGTCTTATCATGCAGCTGCAGTTGAAATACTGTTTCTCTCACCTCATCAAGTCCCGGGCAGATGCAGTCAATGCGTTCAGCTTCGTCACAGTTGGGCACAGCAGTGCAGCACGAGAATCGGCAGATGGAAGTGTCTTTGTAGCTCAGTGTAGATGGCAAGAGTGACGTCACCACCAGCAACGTCATCAATGACGTTACTGGACCGGCGACCCCCATCAGTCCCATCTTCTTCCGTTTGCGTTGGATCTTGACTGGGCTTGCCCTGACTCCCAATATTGGGGAGACCGACAGTCGTACGGTCTCCTGCTCTCACAAGCCTGAGTTCCCAGCTGCTAAAAAACTCCCCTCGGCGATCAGTGGGGTGCGCGAGGTGCGGCCCCACCGACACCGAGCCGATAACTGCCTCGTTCAAGAGCTGTCGGACCATCCCGCCCGTCGAGCTAGTCATTCAGGCGCGCGATAAACAATCAAACACTTTAAAATGGTGAGTAAGAGACAATCACTATCGGCAGCATTCTGCGACGTATCTGCTAGGGCTGCTGTTATCTAGCTGGGTAGGGATTAAGGAGCTTGGACCATGAAACCTATGCAGATGCCGTCGGGGTACATTACAGCAATAAAATCACTGATACACCAGTATGTCTATGCGCTAAGAACATTCCCTGCCTATACATTGACCAAATATTGTGTTTGAACAACTGCACATATCAGTGCACAATCTAACGGTCATGCAGCGGTTTAAAGTTGAATATCTTTCGTCGTTGAAAGCAGCTGTTGTGCACTTTGCACTGTACAGTATCACACTGTACAGCGCACACTGTAGGTACAGTGCACACTGTTACGTAAATGTCGTATAAGAGGTGGCTACTAAATAATGAAAAAAAGTTTAAAGGCTTATATGACGGTTATTACGTAAAGATAATCGAAAACTCGCGTGCTTACTGCTTATGCACCTGTAACGAATCAATGACGGACAGCCGGCCCCGTAGCTCAGTTGGTAGAGCGTTGGACTCCGCGTGGTGAGAGCACGCGTTCCCGGTTATAACAGTACGGGTTCGGAGCGCGACGGGCGCTCGACATTTATGGGCCTCCTGACAGGTATGATGGTTGCGGTTCGTGGCAGGCCGTAGTCAGGCGACGTCAGTGAGGGGACCGGCCGTGCGCGAGAATGTGCGTACTGCGCACGTTAAACTTTGGACTCTAAATTCTGCCATGGAACCGGAATTGTGCGATCGGAGGGTAGGGCAGGGTCACCGTAACAAGCTTCGCTTAGCGGTGGCTCTGTCCTTGTGAATCCTTCCCATCAAAAGGTTCGGACTAAATTTATTAAAAAAAAAATAAAAAAAAATCCATGACAGATGTAAAATGACGATAATAACTCAAGGTTATGGTACAAGACAAAGCTTTCGATGCATAAAGTATCTTGATCACCGTCAATGTGATGTAGAATTGACAGTGATCAAGATACTTTATGTATCGAAAGCTTTGTCTTATACAATAAACTTGAGTTATTATCGTCATTGTACATCATGCACCTGTATATAAGTTATCAAGAAGCTTCAGAGCATCTCACTGAGTGCACCAATCACCATGTCTCACATCACGTCGCACGCGCCACGCGCCACCCAACCCCCTCGATCAAACGTCGCGGCACCTCTGCATTAAGCGAGACTGATAATCTCTGACTTGGCGTCCTCAGCTGTCGGTTGGAAACCATGATCTCGTCCCTGGCTATATATCTCTCATGACAAAGTCTCACAAGTCTTCAATCAGCCACAGCTGCGACACGCAGGGTGGATTTTCTTCGATCTTCCACGGGTACGTCAACCCCCTCCAGGCTCCAACACTGTGATGGTTTTCACGGCGAATTGGGAAAAACTAAGTCGAAAATGAACGTATAGCCGCCACTTGGGTAGCATTCGTCTTGTATGACCTTTTCGACACCGGGATAGACACCTTTATTAGCCGTTCCTCGCGCTACAACACTACATATGACTGGCAGTTCCGGGGACACAGTCTACGTCTAGCTACATCACTCATCAGTAAGCTGGAAACCGGCCTGGAAACTTGTGCTCAGGTTGCAGTTGTGTCGCCCCTTACAGGAACATACCTACAAACCGAAAATACCATTAGATCACATTTCCGTTCCTGGGTAGGCCAAACAGCTTTCGTCTTCCATTACCGTCTTCACCTTCTGACCAGTTGACAGCGTGCCCCTAAAAGTTACCATCCCACCTTAACATTAGTTTTGAGTTGAGATAGCCAAACTGGGGTCCTTGGCTTGCACTTTCCGGTTTGGGCAGTCACAACATCGAGAAAGGCTTTTAAATCGGAGATATCCAATTTCAAAGTTGCAGCCATTTGGTTTTGGAGGAGCTAATGCATTTGAATGCCACCTCTGAATTTGTGACGTCAGCGCAGATCTAGCGATTTTAAAACCTTATACTAACATCTCTCTGAAGCAGTGGTGGTAAACATATGCTGTATGCGCGTAACATCTGCTGCACTTTTAAGATACCAAATTATTGCTTCCAGACAGTGTTCTAAAATTTGATTTTGGCTGTGTGTGCCGACAAAGAAAGAAAATTCCTAGGATGAGAAAAAATGAAGAGAATAGCTACAGTATTCTAGTAAAAGAGTGTAAAGCCATTTTTATGCCAATTGATAAAGCAGGGTTTTCTGTCAGGATCTTGACAGGATCTGAAAGAATTATGGATGTGGATGCATTGACTGCGAAGTGCCAAGTCATAACTAGATGCCGGCAGCGCTCGTGCGTTGCCTTGGGCCAGAATTGGAGGATCCATAGCCCAATGACTTCATTAAAAACCGACTTTTGTGTCGCTAGATCGACGTTTCCCGGGATCAGAGGATCCCTCGTCAAAACCGTTATCCGCCCCCCGCACGCGCAGCTTGCACCCCTCGGATATTATCTCGCCGGAATGTCGTGATCAAATGTATTCTTCTTATGACCTGCAAGTTTTGAACCAGTTAGAGCTGCCGTTTACCCTGCAGGCGTGGCAACGTACGAAGGGGTGCAATCGGCTTGCACGCGCATAGCTCATGCACCACAGAGTTAAGCTCAACCAAATGTGCATTATTTTGGAGGCCTTGCCTGGGACTACCATTGAACCGATTTTGAGGTTGATAGCTTAAAATTTCTTTGAGCCAGAGGACCTCACGTCAAGACGGTTTTCCGACCCCAGCACATGCAGCCTGCACCCCTCGCAGACGGTGACCCCCCTGGAAACTGGTTCAAGGTGTTACCGATGTGTCCCGCCAGTATGGCTTTGCCCGTGACCTCGGGTTGACCTGTAGCCTTGACAAAAAATTTCGTGTCACCGAAACTTTGAAGCGGAATAGCATGTGCCAAGAAGCACCGAGCGAACCGAGGCCAGCACCAAAAGTTTACCTCGCCGGAGACGAATCAAACGGTCCCACTTTCGTCCCGATCGGTCCACCCATTTTGACTCCAGGTCCAAAAAAGCTTGGACAAACTCACATACTCACTCACTCACTGACAAACAGGTTCAGCCGAACCAAGGCCCTATATAGAAGGTATGCTCATTAGGCCGAAGCAGCGATTTCCGTGACGTCACAGGTACGAAGGGTCGGACGGCTGTAATGCAATCCTATGGAAAATGACCCAACTTTAGGGCTCTCCCACATAGCTGCCAACCTCGACACTAAGGTAAAAATTATATCACATAAAAGCTCGAATCAAGACGAACAAGAAACCTATCTGACGTTTTTACCTATTACTGACGGCTTAGACTCTATTCAAGTATATTCAGAGCTCTGCATTACCTCACTTTTTCTGCTGTCAATGCCACTACAAATGCCTAGTCGGCGCACGTGCGCTTGTCGAGCGGGGACCACCAGTCGGGCGATTCGGAGCTGCCGCCCAATCAGAACGCCGCAATGCCGTGACGTCATTGGTCGCACACGACACGTTACGGAGATAGGGATGAGACAGCCCTGAGCCGAACCTTTTTTTCAGCGACCCACCAATGGGAATTTCCGGATGCAAAAGCATGCTATCGCATGCTTTTGATCCTCCAATTCTGGATAAACCTGGCTGTTCGAAGGCATAAAACATTTTCTAAAGATGGAATAATGTCATCTTTCCTGATTTTTTTTTTTGATGAAAATATTCTCCCATTACTCATTAGGTGTGATTTTCCACCCGAAATTCTAAAAAAAATGGAACACTGCTTCCAGATGACGTCGTAGGAACAGCGAAGGCTCTGAAAATTAAACAAAAGTAATTGTTGTCTAGTTTCTCAAAATCCGACTATTATTTTTTGATAAATTTTGGAAGCTATTCGTTTTTACTCACTCTTAACCATGCGTCACAACTTTTATGCCAATTCATTAACTCTTTTTTTATTAGGTGGGAGGGCCTCTTTAACAGCTGACGCAAATGCTGTCTCTACGTCCCTGTATTTTGGTGATATCATGTGTCTGTGTGCAGTGTGCACCTCAGGTACTCAATTGCACATTTTCTAGAGCAGAAACTACGGCATGATAGTGGCAAATATAGTGGCGTCACGCCAGCCTGCACATTGACACCCCCCACTTTGTCCTTCGCACCCAATAGCAAGGGATCTTGTTTCTGTGGCGAGGCTTCAAACTACTTCAAGCACATGGAATCGTGATTTCATACACTTCTTGCAAGGTCTGATGTTTCACTGTTGCATCGTTGACCTTATGTCACGTTATTTATGACGTCACTAAGACAATAAGAGTTTTTCGTCAATAACTCCCCTATTCCGATCAAATAATTCCGATCAAATTGTGCTAGCGAGTAGCGAGTTGGGAAAATCACAAATGCAGGTCGCGGCAAGACCTACCAAATTGAGTGGTATGCGGCATAACCTCCTTTTATGACCTGAGTGGCTATCTCCTGACCTTGAACCAAGGTCAACACCCTAAATTGACCTCACCTAGAAAAAAAACTTTATATATGATTCGACGCACTGAGCATGGAGAATAGAATACAAGGATGGCCTAATTGCAGCTCCGCAACTTTTTTTTTGCGAGGCTGTTTAGGTACCAAAAAACAATCCTGTACTTTTTCGTACTTGCCCTGACCACAGAGGCAACCGCTTGACCTGAGACCTTAAAATTGGGTACCAGTTGCTGCGTCATAACTGGGTTCACGCTCATTTTTTTCCACGAGGCTCTAGCTTA
This sequence comes from Amphibalanus amphitrite, assembly GCF_019059575.1. NCBI lineage: Eukaryota > Metazoa > Arthropoda > Thecostraca > Balanomorpha > Balanidae > Amphibalanus > Amphibalanus amphitrite. The sequence continues at coordinate 94,833 of NW_024882705.1, read as the reverse complement.
ATTAGCGACGAAACAGCTACGTAGTTCACACCCTCCCCCCCACTCTGTCTCAGCCGAGATACATGGGGAAAACGAATGGGTCCAGCGCGGATTTATGTCCTACGAGTATATGGCTCAATGCCTCGCTAGTTCAGTTCAGGGCTACCCACCTAGACAAAGGCAGCGTTAGCAGATATGTACGTCGCAGAATGCTACCGATAATGATTGTCTCTTACTCATCATTTTAAAGTGTTTGATTGGTTATCGCGCGCTTGAATGACTAAACCCGACGGGCGGCAGGGATGGGCAGCTCCTGGCGCAAACAGTTGCCGGCTCGGTGTCAGTGGGGTCGCACCTCGCGCACCCCACTGACCGCCGAGGGGAGCTTTTTTTAGCAGCTGGGAACTCAGGCCGTGACAGCAGAAGACCGTACAACTGTCGATCTCCCCAATATTGAGAGTCAGAGCAAGCCCAGTCAGGATCCAACGCAAACGGAAGAAGATGGGACCGGTGAGGGTCACGGCCCGTCTTCTGACGTCATTGATGACGTTGCTGGTGGTGACGTCACTCTTACCATCTACACTGGGCTGCAAAGACACTTCCATCTGCCGATTCTCGTGCTGCACTGCTGTGCCCAACTGTGACGAGGCTAAGCAGATTGACTGCGTCTGCCCGGTACTAGATGAGGTGAGCATTGAGAGCAACAGCATTTCAACTGCAATTGCTTTACTTGACAAGTAATTGTAACCTAATAATGATGCTCCTACCAGCATCATGAACACCTCATAGTCATAAGATAAGTTGGTGGTCATTCCGTCATTTTCCATCCTCAGGACAGCCAAATCCTTTTTCTCCACAACTCAAAGGTCAAACACTCGTAATCCGGGTTGGAGCGTGGTCTTGATCCCGCAAGGACCCTCTCCAGGAGCACTCCTCCAACTGTAGGCAGGCTCCTCTCCAGAAGCAGGCCATGGCCGGGTGCGGCTACCGTTTGCGGAGCCATGGGTAGCTTGTGCGCGTGAGGGGCGGAGCTCCGGTGGAGCATCAGGGTGCCCACCCGACCAATGTCTTCCCCAAATTCCATCATACTCCCGGCTCTGCAATAGTCTCGTCAGACAAAAAGAGCCTAACCCAGCAAAGCAAATAAAAGAGATTCAGGGAACAATCAAAAACATTACTTATGTCCTTAGCAAATCATCGCTGGACTAACAATTTCATACACTTTAAAAATCAGAGGAGGTATGGCCACGACTCTTGAGTGGTTCATAATTTATCGGTGGAGTCGGTAAACTTCAAGTCTGAAGTCGCAACCAAATGGGTAAGCTGATAAGGGTTGTCCCTTACTATGCAATATCTAAACAAAATAAAAGCATAGGATAACTTAATTACAATAAATACGACGGATAGTTTTCACATCTTATCTTGCACCACGTTTGATACGAAGAAAAAAAGGTGTGCTGGAGCATTACAATAATTTCGGTGGCGGATCTAGGACTTTGCATGCCTTGGAGGTGGGCCCACACCCCAAAAAGGATGGTTCCCGAAGAGTTCTCTTTCGCTTGTCATTCGCTGCAGTGCAGTTCAAGACCTTTGTCATGCAAAAATTGTTCAGTCTTCTTTTAATCTTATAACTGGTGGGGGCCGGGGGGGGGGGGGAATCGGCTCAACCTGTACTTTTTTTTTGCTCTCGACGGGGAGCCACTTAAGCTAGAGGCTCGAAATTTAGTGACTTTTCTTTACTATTCATTGAGCACATTATGTCAAATTCTTTAGTTTCTAGCTTGCGCAGAGGCGTCTCTAGGACGAGTTTATCGGGGATAATTTTGGTCCAGCTTTGACTGTTCCGACATTCGCCGCTAAGCAGCGGCTTGCTTAGGTTTGTACTGGTGATGTGGCACCACCCGTCATATATGTGCACCTAAAGACTATGTGACGTCATTTCACAATGAAAATGTTTGAATAGGCGGATCCAGGTACCTGAGAATGTACTGTAAATGTACTATCAATGTACTGTCCCCGTCTTAGCGTGCCTGAATTCGCCTTTGCTTAACGAAATCGTGCATTTTGTGCTCACGTTGCATATTTCACATGATATATCACACATCATGTCAAAAGACACATGACCTATTAAGACAAAAAACATCATCCCAAGTTAGCTTACCTGAATTCGCCTATGATTTTTGAAATATCCAAAATACTGGAATATATATGAAGGCCCAGTTCATGAAGAAGGGTCCCCTAAAGTTTCCTCAAAATCGGTAAAAAAAAGAAGTTATAGCTTTTTAGTAATGAGGTGTGAATCGTTATTTTTTTTTTGCTTCCAGGAACCCCATTTTGACCTTTTATAGTCAATCTGATTTCTGAAAGTTAACGATGAAAGCAATCAAAAGACGTTTGTCCCATTAAAGATCAGGCATTTAGCTTTTGAGATATCTAAACGTAGTCTAGAGAGCCCACCATTAGGGCTAATGCAAGGAAAACGTCCACATTTTGTCAATTTTGAGGCTGCTGGAACAATTATAATGTCCAAAATGTTCCGTTCTCGTAGTTCCACCAGTAATAAGCATGTGAGGATAAAACCATTCGTCTGATGGGCTGTTTCGGTTTGTACGGTTTCAGATGATACTGACGCCCGACTCCATCCCGGCCGGCACCACTTCTCTAAGCATCTCCAAAGTGTCCAACTTGACCATCGGAGGACACTCTTTCCATCGTCTGAACTCACTGATACACTTCACCGTGAGCGACATTGGAGCTGTTATCATCGGAAGAAAAGGGATGAGTCTGCATCCCAAAAATGTGCTTCGCATTTTCATCGCCAGAAGGGTTGAGTCATTGAACGTTGACGAGCATGGTTTGACAGGCAAATGGCAAACCGAGCCTGAACAGACGACGATCATATTCGAGGAAATCAAAGAGCTCAACATCGCTTCCAGAGGACTCAGCTATGCGACTTCGGAGTCGGACGAAGGGCTCACTGTCAGGATCAGTAACATCGCAACCCTCTCGCTGGCCTCAAAGGCGTTTGACGCCCGCATCAGAGATCTCCTTCTAGAAAACGTTAGCATGCCACAATGTCACATGGGAACTTTTGAAAACAAAATCCACTCACTGGAGTTGAATAAGGTCACAATACTGGATGTCAAAACGCGATGTTTCAATAGCGTTGGGGAGCACGGCAACGGCCTAGATTGTGGAGTCCACATCACAAACAGCACGCTGGGAACTGTGAAGTCGCAGGCGTTCTCCGGAAATATCACAAACATCAAACTAGATCAAAAAACCCTGGTTGGAAAAGTGAATAAGCATGGTTTTCAGGTGCAGGCCAAGGACTTCATCGTCAAAAATTCCAAGATCGACACCCTAAGCTCCAAAAGTCTTTCGGTCACTTGCAAGAAAACTTTTGCAATCAAGGATGTAAGCATCGGACGTCTTCGCACTGACGCATTCAAAGACGTACGGGCGGTGCGGCAGAGTGTCCCTACAGTAAGCCTGGAGTCCCTAGAAGTTGGTGTCGCCGAGCCCGGATCGCTGTCTTTCCAACGCTGCCTCTGCGTGGATGCCTCTAAGCTTCACATCCAGCTGTCTGACGAAGAGAAATGCCCGACAGAGCAGTGGGCCCGCAGGATTCTGGGAGTTACGGATCAGCAGGCGCTATACTGGGAGATTCGTCAACTGTACCAAAGTCTGCGTGAAAGCAGCAGCGGCTGTGATAAGAACGGGGAACCTCAATTGACAACGGCAGTCGAAGACGAGTCGTGCCCGTACCCAGACGACGCAGAAGAGGTAGTGGAGAGCGGCGTGAGCGGTGAAGAAACCAGCGAAGGTGTCATCTCTGACGAAAAACGTCCCAGTGGTCAGAATGAGACAGGTTCGAGTGGAGGAGTGTCTGCTTGCTGGAAGTGGGCCGCCATAGTACTGATGGTGGTGGTGGTGGTGGCGGTGGTGGCGGTGATGTTTGCACTGAAGATGTGTACATTTTAACCCGCGCCCCACTGGGGTCTGCGTATAACACTGGGGGGGGGGGGGGGGCTATTCATAGCCCCCCTCCTAACTCCGAAACTACTGGGCCGATCATCAAAATTCAAACGGCGTCTGATAGCTCCGGAAAAACTGTCAAGCGAAACCTAATTTCATTGACCTCGAGGTCACTGATGACGTCACAGGTCAGGTCAAAGTAAAAATTATTAGCATTTTGGCTTCTTCACGTTTTGGGCTCTGGCCGCCGTCTTACAAGTCAAATCAGGCTCATTTTTGGTTCACACACTCGTGAACAGATGCTCTAGATACTCTGAGGGTACCAAACTTGTACTTTGTTTTTCAGGTCAAGGTCAGGTCATCACAGGTCACGAAAATATTATATCATCCGTCGGTCACGTGACACATGTTTTATGGTCCATTTAGGCCAAACATTTCGAATTTGATGTCGTTTGTGTCATTCGAGGTCATTTTGAGTCAAATTTAGCTTAGGCCAGGTCACTTTCAGGTCAAAAAAGGTCAAATTTCGAAGCTATAATTTTTCAACAAAAAAAGGTATCTATTGAATGCAGTTTGAGCTCAGAAACACGATGGTGCTATTTATATTGGCGTACGATGTCAAATTCGTGCTGAAAAATTGATTTGAAAAATTAATAATTGTTAATTTTTTGCAATAATGCGTATAACTTGGCCATTTTTGAAGATATTTAGCTAAAACTTGCTAGAGTTAGTCATAATAAAGCGTTCTATCACATATATTTCGTTTTTTTTGGAAAAGTAAAAAAAAAAATTGAAAAAAATGTAAAAATATAAATTTTGAATTTTATTATATACAATTTTCGACATTTTCAACATTTCGAAAATCCGAGATAGCAGTTTGATAGCGCAGTCTATTCTGAGTACTCTCATGCAAAGAAATTGGATCTAGCTTAAAAACTGAGCTCTTGGGAGCGATTGCCGTGGTTCAATGTTTTGCGTCGAAATCGGCCGAACATGACGTCACTCTGACGTCATTTCCGGCCGACCTATGGTAGATACGAAGTTCAAATTTTGACACAAGGTGTCAAATTGATGCAGCCGAAGGTACTGAAAGTTTGGCGTCGATACGTCAAGCGGTTTGGAAGGTATTGCAGAAAAACGGGAGGGGGGCTATAAATAGCCCCCCCAGTGGGGCGCGGGTTAATACATATTAAGTGCTCTTTCTTGTAGTTAACTCAGGCAAGGATGCGGCGTTTACCCCGCGACCCATTGGGGGAGGGGGGTAAAGGGCCTCCGTGGTTTTTCGCAGATAACTCAGAAACGGCTACCAATGGGGATGTTCGGCTTATTTCCTCACCAGGTGGCAGCACTGCCTTCTTTGGACACAGAAACTGTGGCGGCGAATGCGCCACTGTGTTTTGCACTGTGTGGAGTCCGTGTCGGTTCGAGGGACTGAATTTCGGTGAATTTGATAGCAATTGATTTGAATTTTGCTCAGATGGGTTGTGAATTTATATTCAGCAAGTGTCACAAACATGGAAAGGCGAGTTAACAAAGGACAGGAGACTTAGAAAGGCTTCAATTGACGTAGCCGAAGAGAGGCGAGAAGCCGAAGATAGACCGACACCAAACGGTAATTCCATGGATTTGCCATGGATGTAACACGTTTCCAGACATTTTTTTTTTGGTGAGCATGACTAAGAATATAAATAGTCTTACTTAACTCATAGCTGGATCTTGTATTGCGGCTATTGCCCATATGAAGTAATTTACCTGTATAAGTTTGTGGGCATATCAATATAGGAAATTGACCTGCCCTTTGAGAAAGGCATTGAAAGATGATACATGCTGCTGAGAATGATCATATAAATTCAATGCATTTTTATAAGATTCATTGCAAGCATTTTTAGCAGTGTTCTACTTTGTCTGGTACCAAAGATGTTGCATGCAGATAAAGGTTTTGATGGAAAAAGACAAATAGTATCTATTTTGAGTACACCAGCAACCAGGAGGTAAATGTAATAGAACTTTAAGCTACCTACTATTTATGAATTGTTACAAGTATTGATCATCCTACATGGTGTTACAGGTGCCCAGTGCAGTCATGCTTCTGGTGCGGTGTCAGTTTTAGACCACTTCCATTTACGGTGAAGGATCGTTGCCTCATGGGTTGATGGCGAATTCAATGAACTTTGATATTCTATATTTGCGATTTCTTTCTTTCAAATATTTAACAAATGAGAGCAAAAAATCCACTAAGTGCGTACTCTTATACGACTTCACCCTATTTTTCTTTTTTAATGATTGGCTCGTAAAACATTGCGCGTGTGCGCCTTACGAGTTCCTATTGACTAATTATCAAGTCCCGGAACCGTTCTAGAATTAGAACAAAAGTTCCGTGCAGGGAGACAGTGAGCTATTAACATTACACAAACACCAAAATGCTTAATTCACCTACAAGAAGCACACATATTACTGATTCGTAATACACTCTCAACCCACCAAATCAATATCTTCTCAACTACTGTTCCACTAATGGTGCTGGTATGCGATTATTCTATCGGTTAAGCCGGAAGATCGTGGCAAAATACGGTCTGACTCCTGCAATGTGTTATCGGTATTAAGTGGAGGGGGGAGGGGGCCACCGATAAAGACTATCACACAGGATGTAAAGAATATGCACATTTATTACGATAGCAAATGGAACTGCCATTACTTAGTTCGACAATACAGACGTAACACATAAATAGATGACAGGATTGGGCAGGATAGGATGGGGTGGGGATAACATGGGGTAAAAGTTGAGTGGGACGGGGTATAAACATGGAGTTATAAGGATGAGACAGGGTAGGCAGAGTAGAGGTGGGGTGGGGCGGGGGTAATATTGGATAAGAAGGATGAGGCAGAGTCTCACAGAGTAGAGTATCAGGGTAGGGGTAGCATGTGGTAATAATAGGGGTGGACTAGGATAATGCAGAGTAGGTAGAGGTGGGCAGTGTAACACAGGGAGGGGATAACGGTTGGGGTTACGTGGGGTACTAACTATTAATGGTGGGATTGGATAACGCAGATTGGAGGTGGGACCGGCTAACAGAGTGGAGGGGTGTTTGTGGAGGAATGGAGTAAGAAGGTAAATTGGGTGATGTATGGAGGGTAGAATAGAGTGAGGTAACACGGGGCATGAGCGATGGAGTGGGGTAACTTAGAATAGAAGGGATAGGGAAAATGTGGGGTAACATGGGGTTAGGAAGGTGTAGTGGGGCGGTATAACATGAGGTGGAACACTTTGGGGTAACATGGGACTGAATAGTGGTGAGGAGAAGTAAGAGTAAGACATGGTAAGATTTGTTACTGCGAGGAACGACGGGTTTAAGTTGCGGTAGGTAGGGACAAGGTCGGGGCACAAAAATGATGGCGTATTGCGGAGCGCATTTCTCTCTTCTCCCTCCTCTCCCACTCTCTTTCTCTATCCCTGCCTCTTTCTTTCCCTCTCCTTACCCTATAGGTATCTCTCTCCATCTCTCTGCCTCTCTCTCTCTCTCTCTCTCTCTCTCTCTCTCTCTCTCTCTCTCTCTCTCTCTCTCTCTCTCGCTCTTCTCTCCCGTTACCAGTGTGCTGGAGTGTCACCATCATTCTGCATCCTCTGTTGAGTGTTTGATTCGAGTGTAAGAAGACGGGGAAATCAAATTCGTGTTTCTGTTTGTGAAGAAAATAATACAAAAAAAGAGAGCGAGAGAAGGAGAGAGGGAGAGAGATAGAGAGAGAGAGAGAGAGAGAGGAGTGGGGGTAAGAGAGGCTGGCGACCACTACCCACAAAGACAAGACGGCACCTTCACAACAACAATATAGTATTAGCTGCATCAGTACATTATTAATCGGTCTGATTCAAAGACCTGCTCAAAGACAGACATACAGGCATGCGAATATATACAGGCGCTCTGTCGGTGACGTCATAACATCACCGACCATACGGCACAACACATTGAGCAACAAAATATTATAGTTTTAGTACCGAACGGTAGCTGAGGCCCGCGACTGGCAGAAGAAGAAAACAAAACCGACATGGTCACGTGACATAGGAAACTTTCTCAGCCTCTGGCTGGCACACGCGTTCGATTCATCGAACCCGAAGTGAACAGTGCTCGCAGCGACCGGCCGCGGCGATGCCAGATGCGAGAGTTGCCAGATTCTCGGCCCTGGCACAGATATATCAATTATCGAGGACATTGGTGACTAGATCCACATCGCGGCGAACAACGCAACCAGTAGTTGGCGTTCTCGCCGCCAGAGGCGCTACTAGCGCGTTACATCCGCGCCAGGCCGTCTAGGAGCCACGCCGCATTCAAATGAACTTTGTACAAATATAGGAAAATATCTTCCAGCGAAAAGATATTTCAGACACCAAAAAACATGAGGCCAACATCACATCCCTGCAAGACACCGTCAATGGTTTGGCCCACCCGGCCATACCACCCACAACTCTAGCATTTCACCACTCACTAAAAATACTCATCTCACACAATCTTCCGCAAACTTCCTTCCCTTCACTTCACACCTCTCACTTTCAACTAATAAATATCACTTGCGGTACGCATCACCGTGCGTCGAACTTCCCACTCACTTAGTCATGGAATTCAAAATAGAAATATCCTTGGTCCTGCGAACGTGCTTCAACCACCACTACCACCTCGTCTCACGCATGGCCTAATGACTAAGCAAGCCTCTTTGGTATTGACTCATCAGGGCCGGTCACCAGGTCTAGAGTTTGCAGAAGGACATCCAGTTCCTTCACACTCTTTTGCGTTGGTAGCGACACAGCCCCGTCGCGGGCGACGTCGGAGCCGGCGGGGGGCGCCCGACGTAAGTCCGTCGAAGACGACGAGGACAGTTTCGTCGTTTCCGACGGCGGCGACGGAGGCGGCGAGAGGTCGCTGGGACGACTGACCGGAGTGGCAGCCGGGACCTGCCGGGACAAAACGACAGTGTGTTATCCGGGGGCTTCAACAGCCGTTAGACGGGCGTCAGGGGCAGTATGTGAACTCAGGGAACAGCAGCCGTTAGACGGGTGTCAGGGGCAGGATGTGAACTAAGGGAACAACAGCCGTTAGACGGGTGTCAGGGGTAGGATGTGAACTGGGGAACAGCAGCCGTTAGACGGGACAGTACCTACATACGTGAAATGATGAGGGAACAACAGTCGATAGGCGGGAGTCGGGTTCAGAGTAACATGGGGACCTGGAGGACCAGCAGTATGCGACCTAGGGACCTGCAGACGAAACAACAGTAAGTGACCTGGAGGTACAACAGCCGTTAGACGGGTGCCAGGGACAGTATGTGACCTCAGAAGTCAGAACCTTGAAAACAGCGGCCGGGATCTGCGGGGATGAAACGGATTTCAGGGGGGGGGGGGGTTGAGGGACAGAATGGGTTCCCGGGGACCAGCGGCGGGAACCTGCGGGCAAAACCACCATCAGAGGCAGTAGCGGCGGAACACCTTCAGTTAAAGGGGGCACTGCCGACATTTGGTCCCATTCTTTCCATGCAACGCCCAAAGGACTAATGTTAAAATGCCAAAATCAAAGGGGCATGGTGCCCCGGTGCCCTCCCCGTTCCGCCGCCTATGATCAGAGGGGTGTCAGAAACAGTGAGACGATAGAAGCGACTTGAGGGAAACGTAACGACAATTTTATACATACAATGAAACGCTTCGATTTAAACAATTGAGCGGTTGGAGAGAAATGTCCGTGTCCTCGTAATTATGTGACGATGTGACGCAATTTTCCGAACAACACTAGATAGGGGAGCATTGAAAAGACAAAGCTGAAAGGGCTGAAACGACTAGTCAAAGCGACAAAGAAGAACGATGCAATGGTACTGGGAAAACCTCTCTTCATTTTCAAAGTTAGTTAACAGTAATAAAATTAGCCGCAAGAAATTATCAAATGGTGAATTAGGCTCAAGAAAAAGAGCACGCGAAATAAAAAAGAACTGTTGTCATGACAACCTGCGCGCTGACCTGTTCGCTTCGGCCCGCCGGCAGCTGAGGTGGCCGTCTCATCGACGTCGGTGCCGCCTCCGCCGGCTTCGAGGCTTCGTCTGTTGCCATGGCGACCGTACCGTTTCCCGTTGCCATGGCGACCGCACCGTTTCTGCATTGGGCTCGACCCCGCGGTCTGAGGCGACAGAAGAAAAGAAGAAAAATGTTATTAAAAATACATAGATAAGGCGAAATTTACAGGCATGGGGGCCGCTTGTCTTCCAGAAAAACAGCTTTAACTTTTGTGGAAAGGGAAGTGACTCTAGGCACATTACAAAAAAGCTCTTCTTTTGTCACAAGTTAAACAAGATGGAAATAAATTATGAGTATTTTTTAATCATTTATATATAATGCCAAAACAAACGGTAAAGCTCTAATAAATATTAAATGAACCAAACGTTATAATTGAAATAATCGTCCTTCCATCAAAGGCGTCAAACGACTGTATCATTCCTCTAATGACGTCAAACATCTGTATCTTTCCTGATTCCTCCAATGACGTCATAATACCTGCTGCGGCGTCGCCAGAGTACAGCAATCAGTAGAAGCAGCAGCAGCAGCACGGATAGCCCGCCCAGAACCAGCACCAGTGGCTGAAACTGGCCCGCCTTCAGCAGCGGCTCGTCCGGACGCTCTGGAACATGCATTGTGCGCATGCGCGTGCAGAAGTTAGCAGGTTAGCTGGGGTTAGGCGGGTTAGTGGCAGGCGTTAGGTGTGTTTGGTGTAAATAGTTGTTGAGTGGAGTTGAGGGTTTGACGTGAGAATGTAGAGTTGGTTTAGTTATTTGGGATGAAGTCCTGTGAAACGTGATTGTTTTTTTTTTTTACTCAGGCGTTGTTGTGCGTATACGACGGTCGTTAATCCTATTTTGTCTCTGCGAAGACTATGCAATACAAATTAATTTATGGCCCAGACACGAGGTCTAAGTAAAAGTGTTAACCAACCTAGGACATAGGGTAGAGTGGGGCAAAGCGCCCAGGGCGGGTCAAACGCCCACCCCTCTTTTTTATGAAATGCTCGACTTTTTGAAGAATTCTCGATAGCCATTTTCAAGAACGAGCAGGAATCTACTTTTGCCCCCTTTTTCGGTTCTACAAGTGGGTTGTTCTGGACGTAAGATAAAGATTAGTTTATTTCAGACAATTTTTAGATATTACATGTTTCCATACTACTAAAAACTTTGTCTGATAGAGATTAAAGTAGGCAATGAAATTTAGCTACGTAGAACTTGCGGATTTAAGCTATGTTTTGAGCATTTACTGGTTTGCAACACAATCGTCACACGCTTAATTTTGGTGGACTTCGTTTTGAATGTGCTGTTGGGGTAATACGCCCACTTTGGTGTGGGGCAGAACGCCCATCATGGGCGTTTTACCCCTAATGGGAGTTATACAGTACGGGTATTTGCGAGCATTTTTGGCTGAAAGTGAGTGTCGGGATACGTTTCTAATGCTCAGGATTCTTATGAAATATGCAATATACTGGTTAGTATCGCCTGGAACAATTTATTCGCACGAACTAATCTCCGCTCACCAAGGCGGTGACAGCCCGTTGACTGAATGAGGAGTGGGGTGGTAACAACAGTGTTCAAGATGTGTTTAGTGGTGTAATCTATCGATTTAAAGTCAAACAAAATGAGAATGGATAAATACTGCATTCTTTTGTCAGAGTACCGAGCGTGTAATGAAACGTTCAGGACTGGGCGTTATGCCCCACTCATATGGGCGTTATGCCCCATGGGTGGGGCAAAACGCCCGATTTGTAGTCCTCTCAATTCGGATGGCATATCTAAAAAACCATGCATGCCACTTGTTTCTGATGTGTTATTCGAAGAAAGCCAAGGTAATGAGCTACCAGATCAGCTGCCTAGTTGTCTTTCAAATTTGTAAGATAAAGAGATACTGGGGCTGGAAAGTTAGGGTGGGCGCTTTGCCCCACCCTACCCTATCCCGAAAGATTTTTGAAGATCAGTCAATTCATTCGAGTAAAAAATATGTTTCTGTTTCACACATAGATCGGGTGTGGGAAATTGCTTATGTATATAGCTGGTAATTATACCCAAGCCCTACATAATATTTATTGCGTGTGCAAAACGATATTTTATGTAAGAGAGCCGCTCAAGTTATCCTGAAATATGTGTTGTGTGTATTGCTTTCTACTTTTACGAAATGTAAAAGCGATCACAATCACTATTGACAGGTAAACTGAGCAAGCTGCTCCAACAAAAATTAATCTACAAATATCTGGTCTAGAACAACTAGGCAAAACCTCGAAAAAAGACCACGGGAATATGCATGCCAACTAAAAACGATGTGGTTCGTTGGGTTCCAGGAAAAGTAAGCACTGTTGCTACCAAACGAGCCAAAATTGGCCGTCTCTTAGAACAAATAATAAGAGGCAATGCTATCAAACAAAAACTAGTCAAACCGCTCTACTGGCTGGCTTGAACTCAAAAGTCACGGTTAATTACAATAGCGCACAAACAACCAAACACCAGCTGGTTACATGTAAAGCTCTGTCACACCAAAACAATCTACAAGTTTATCTAACACCTATCGCATTCGACGCTTTGGCCGCCGGCGATCTACACATCAACCACAACGTGAAAAGCATGCGCCGTCGGTGGGATTCGAACTCACGGTCGCTAGCCCCAATAACCGGCCAGAATGCGTCTAGTGGCTTCCGGGCCTAAGGTGTGGCCCCGTGGCAGTACTGTGCGCACATACACACAGACAGACGCACAAACAGGGCATAAATGTCAGCTGTGACGGGCACACTGCCTTTTACGAAGAAATGAGTTAAGGGGACATAATTATGCCCCCATCAGGGTAGTGACTAAGCACACCTGCAAAAGTACTTCTTTTCTCAAAAGTCAAACAAGATAAAAAGATGATATGAGTATACAAGATTTTTTTATAATAGATTTACGCGAGCTTTAGGTCTGCAAACGCAAACTAATTGAACATCTGAGTCAATTTACGGGGGTGGAAAACAGCGATCCCATATGCCAGCTATTCACATTATAGTTTACATGACGTAGCCGCAACAGAAGACAGGGTAAACACTTCAAATAGAATACGTTGCAGTCAGATGGGAAAGAGTCAAACGGTACTCTAGTCACATTTCACGATTTTTTCACATTACACGATTTACGACTACATGAAAGGTGTAAGCCCTTTGAACACTAAACTTTGCACTAAGCTCTCAATATTACCACAAACTCGTGACAAAAACTGTCTCTGTAACCAACAGAAGGGCAGCACTTGCACGTCATACACTGTATGTATCATCGGCGATCAATTATGTGATCAAATGTATGATCAACTGTTATTACCTGAGTGGACCATTGCTGGTTCCTCTCCCTCCATCTAGCAGCATGTAAATATACGGCATGTACTGATTTTACGCAAATGCACCTCTCCTCTCATACCGGTTTTCAGATAAAATATTTCATTGGTCTCATCAGCACAGTATTGCAAGATGCGTGGAAGAACACGTCTCTCTTACACCCTACTCAACTGGTTACCATCAGACTTTTTGACACGACGAGCTTGGACATAGTCAAAGAGAAGATCGCATTATTTGGAAACGATGGGTATTCTGATATAGTTTAACACGATTTTAGGTGCAGGTTTGAAGGACAGTGATGTGACTTTTTGTGGTAAGCAAAAAGGCTCCATTTTAACATCCGATGGGTCCTTGTGGTTGACAATACAGTGAGCTATAATAGTGCTGTGAACAGCCTGTGTTGCACTTTTATGTATGAATGAGGCATTGCCAGAATGATTTATAAAAAAGATACGCTTACATCAAAGCAAACACGTTTATATAAGGAATGCAGTTTACGAGAAAAATGCCAATGCAGAAAACCATTAAAATCAGGTTCAAAACGTATGCATTGTAGTTGCTGAGCGAAAGACTTAAGAGTAATGGAATTTCTCAAAGTTGTAGAAAAAACAGTAAAAATATTGAGGCAAAAGAAAAAAGAAAGAGTAGCATAGATAGGTATGAGAAAGTAGGAGAAACGTAGCGACAGAAGGAAGAAGAGGGAAGGAAACTCAGATTAAACAGTGCAGAGAGAGAGGGAGAGAGAGAGAAGAGAGAAAGAGAAAGAGAGAGGGAGAGAGAGGAGAGAGAGAGAGAGAGAGCGAGAGAGAGAGAGAGAGAGAGAGAGAGAGAGAGAGAGAGAGAGAGAGAGAGAGAGAGAGAGAGAGAGAGAGAGAGAGAGAGAGAGAGAGGGAGGGAGGGAGGCAGAAGGGAAGAAAGTTGTTATTACGTTTGCGTTAGGCTAGTACTTTTTACGCAGCATTTTCCTTTAATCCCGTTTGCCATGCTTATTATTAAACACCCTCACCAGGCACCAGTACTTACGTTTAATCGCGTACACAGTTTTTCTTTCACATCGTTTGCCTTTGAAGCCCTCTGCGCATCTGCGAAAAATCATGAACACGTTAGACGAAGTAAGGATTTTGCACTTTATCGGATACTGTAAGAATCAAAATACAAATTTTAACCACTCACGGTAAATAAACGGTGATGAGGAACGGATAAGGCTTGTAGCTAATGCAAATGATTTAGGTATGAGAAATACCTAAATCACACTGCAATACTGTATGATGTGAGTGGATTCCAAGCAACTGCTGTTGATGCAAAGTTTTATCAAAGATAGAATAATAATAATTTGAGTTCAGCCATATTGTGATCACATGATATTAACCAAAAGTGCACACTAAAATGTCTTATCCCATGCATAAAACACAGCAGCTGAACATATTCCATGTTTTTTTTTCTGGTCCCTAGCTTTTTATTTCTCGTTTTTAGCACTGTTACCTAAGTGTTTACAATCAAAACATACTCACTGGCAAACGTACTCCATGACACTCCTATAGAGCGTACAGGAGCCGCCATTGAGGCAGTACGACGGTATGTCGCACGCTTCAGCTGCTCGCCACGAGTCCGCTGTGAAACAAACGCACACACACGTGACGTCACAAGATCCAGCCAATCAGCGTGCTGGGTTTGATAAAACACCGCATAAAACATTTCCTATCATGCTGTTTGAATGAACTGCTATAAAGAAATCGCACAAATTACACTTGTTAGATGATCTAAGCACCAATCCCATTTTTATTTTCATAAGTTTCATAAAAATCATGTCTCAAAAACTGTCCCTCCGTGGAAACTTTGACGTCAAAGGTTCTACCAATCATCGTGTTCCATTTCGCCACCTGTCACCAGATGGACTGACTGATTTTTCGTTTGAGTTATTGGCAACGGAAATCGACGTTCGTTCATCAATTGACGACACGTCAGACGAGTCCAGCTGAAGCGTCATTTTGGGCTTGGGGAGCAGCCAAGAGGCACCCGGGATCCTTCCCTCCCTACCCACATGGGGAGTGGGCAGGGTCACACAGGTCAGTTTAACACATCATTCCAGCTTAATATTTCTCCTTATCCTATCATACCACCGCCCATTTTGGTTTAAATAAACTGAAATGACTAACGCGACAAAGGCAAAACAATACTACCAGCATTTCTGTTACTTTTGTAATATTTTTTTTTGTATTATAAAAAAGCAAACCTTCAATGACATGCTCATTATGCAACAATGAAATCATCACTCCCTGCTTATTCTATCATCATGCCAAACACCCAACGCATTCAACACCCCAAAACTCACGTGGCTTGGGTTTGTCGGGTCCGGTCGGTTTAGGGGTCGGAGGTGGCCGTACCCGCCTCTGGAATACGGCCACCCGGGCTCTTTTTGAGCTCTCGCCGGCCCGGTTTTTCGCTCTGCACTGGTACGATCCGGCGTCGCCCGGAAGGACGCGTCGAATGATCAGCAACGACTGGATCCGCCTCTTCTTCCTGGGGGACGGATAGAATGGTTTAGCGTAAGAGCGTAGGTTCGAATCCGAGGATGGGATGTGCTTTATGGTGTGAGTGATGACGGATGGAAAATTGGCTTGCTTCTCATTACAGCAAGCTATGAAATTAGCATCAACAACTGGCATTGCTTGAAGAAAAAAAGGTTTATTGTTTTATTCCATTTAATAACTATTATTTGTTGATTATTTATTCCCTACCTTATACAACAATACCTACCAAATGCTTGTTTGAATAACGGACAGCTTGTGCGTTACATGGTAGCAATCCCACATTTGGCAAATAACCAGTGTCTGTCTTATTCCATCGTACAAGGCACGATCACTTTTCGGCCGGAGTTTTCACTCTGAGAACTAATTAATAGTCATGACATCGGAAAAGGCGAGACGTTCTCACTAAACCAAACTGTCTAACTAAATTTATGAAATTTATGGAATCCAACAATACTGAACAATTGTCTTACTAAACCAATGCGACCCTGAATATCCTGTGTAACCTTGTCACGGATAGTCCATTAACGAATACATTCATAAAGTATTCAACAGCGACCACCTGCCCTGCTTGCGCAACTAAATTAGATTACCCTCGCTGTTGTTTGTCCTCAGACAACACTCGCTAGCATAAATTTTCTAGATCCCAGCGTATGACTACCATTTATCATCAGAAGGAAGCAAATTTGACATCTTGGCTTGCTGCCAAGTAGCCCCCGGTCACTTCATGAACTTGGCGTGGGATTTATCCTCAGAAAACATTACGTTAATAGCTGGCGGCAGTTGTTTACTCTAGCCAGCGTTACAACATCAAAGGGTGCGAGATTGAATGGAAATCTGTTGGCATTTAGCGTTAGTGCTTTGGTCAACAGGTGATAAGGTTTCCGGCAGCAGAGCCGCAACCGTCTTGGTCTTAAATTGAGCGTTGAACTTATTCATGATCGGCGATCTAAGACAAACATATGAGAAACAATACCATTCGTGTGTTACAATCGTGGGCAATCGTATTCTGACGGAGCAAGTAGGCATGCAATTGCACATATACTGGCAGAATGTGTTCCCACACAAAATGCTGTCATCTATCTTCACCACTCTGCTCACCTGCGCCTTTCTCCCTCTCTCTCTCTCTCTCTCTCTCTCTCTCTCTCTCTCTCTCCCCCCCTCTCTCTCTCTCTCTCTCTACCTTCCTCCCACCTCCCATCTCTTCACTCTAGTACAATTACTCACTTCTTAGTCCTGAACCGTATCCTTCTACTGGCGTTCACGGGCCTTCCGTTGTGATACCAGGATACCCTTGGTAATGGAACACCCCGTACTCGACACTGTAGCCTCAGGCGACGGCCGGCTGGTAGTCGAACACTCTTCATCTTGGCGATACGAGGAGGCGAGCGACCTGAAAACGAGGGAAAGGGTGGTAAGTAAAACGAGGGTTAAATGAGTCAACGGAGACGTTGAAGGGTGGTTAAACAAGAATAAAAAAAATGAAAGGGTAAGGGCATATATATTTAATGGGATATTGAGGCAAAAGAGTGACAAACGTGTAAACTCAGTGACAATAGGGAGATGCGACACAAAAATCGCATATCTGTGACATTTATTCAGTTCTTCAAATTAAAAAAAAAAATGTTAAAATAAAACAGCTCCTTCCAATTCGTCATAATGTATGAAACGAAAATCCACTACAATATTACAACTCCCTTGCCAGCCACCAGGTGAACCCTCCTTTAGCCGAGCCTCTGTCAACCTTGTCACCGACTGCTAAAGCGGGCAGCACTTCAGACAGACAGCCATCCACCAGCACATCGAATCAGGGTCAAGGTCAGCACAGGTCACGTGACCTCACGAGCGGGCGGCCGGGCGGGCGGCAGGATCAAAGGATGTAGGTCAAAGTTCACCGCTGTCGCCGTCGAGGGTTTGCGGAGGGTCGGTTTGGAAAGGATCAGTTGGATTTGGCTGGGGGTGGAAAAGGCCTCGGATGGAGGTGTCGAGTGAAAAAGGTTAGGACGAGTCTGACAGGAGTTGTGGCGCCACTAAGTGGTTTCTTGGCATGAGCTGTAGCGGGCCCGGTGCTGGCGACACTTCAAGATAGACTGGAGCAAAACATAGCGAAGGTGTACGAGCGGGTTGATATGGTGAAATCGCAGAATTCGTGAGAAAAATCATGAGTTTTTGTTAGGTTAATGCAGTGAACGGTAGACAGTGTTTGTGTTCGATGTGATTCTTTTTTTCAAGTAGTGTGTGAATTTGTGGTATCGACATAATTTGTAATTGCAAGATTACAAATCATGTCGATAATGGTAGATGACAAATGACAAATGACAAATGGTAAATCAAGTTATGGCTTAGTAATCGTGTCTTTTTTATGTCACATAAAAGACTCCTTCACGTTTCCATGGATACCGTTTGTCTTCACCGCGTTTCCATGACAACCACTCATCCCTGCCGTCTGCTCGTCTCCGGAGAGGCGCTGGTGGCGGCGAGACGGCTGAGATTTGTATCAACAGACCAGCCGCCATGTTGGTTTTGGCTTCGAATGCGCCCGACCGTGGCGAGGTTTGAAACATGGACGAGTCCACTTGCCGCCGAGGGGAGGTCACTAGGACAGGTGCCTTTGGCGCATCGCTTGCTGATATTTGTGTTACTCAATTGTTCAGTGAGTGATAACTTACTGCAGAGACATGAGCAGAGTAATGCGTTCGAAAAGGCGCGATTGGGGACAATGATTGGCATAAAATTCGTTTCAACGCATGTTTTTACAACTTGGTATAATAATTAGTATCCTAATAGGTAGGTATATGTTTTGGTCACATGAAGTTCGCGTCCAGGAACTGTTAAAATCCTAATTTGCCGGCTAATAGACAATCCACATGCTCAGTGATCACAAGACCCAACGACTCTGTTTCTCCAAAGGTAACAAGGTCTGAGACATGATGACCTTTGTCGAGTCAGAGTCACACCTCCCACCACTGAGTCATCACCGATGATTTGACTCTGTTGACTCTCCCAGTGGTTTGCCAAAAAATCACACCTGAAGACACATGGAAAGGCCATTATGTCCACAAATTTCACCACAAAAATACCCTGTCTGGTCATCTGACTCTACATCAATCGCGACTCCCGGTAGTCATGTCGACTCGGAGTCAATTAGCGTCGACTCGACCGCGGATTATATTACTTATTAATGTTGACTCTGGTATCGTGACTCTGAGATCAAAGCGGGACCATGACTCTGTGTTTGCCTTCATAGTGAGAATATAAATAAACATTGCGCTAGCCTTCGATGCAAGCAAAGATCTATGGCTTGGTGCATCATGGATAACAAGGGCGATAGATGCGTCAATAAACTGTTGGTTTAAACAGGAAGTATTTGAATTGCATTCATTCATTCACGAGGTAGTACACATAAGCATTAAGCGAACCGATTGGAAATGTCTGAAAACAGCCTCGGAATCAGGTAATAGTCGCGTTTTGTAAAAAAAGCATCGCAGTTTGTAAAAAGCTGATATCGGTCGGTGATTGTAAATAGTTTTCGTGACTACCTGCATCGATTTTGCATCTATTGATATAGTTTCCCTTTCTGTCTGAGTTCAAAAGAGTCTAGGATTCACCTTTCGATCTCATGCTCTCACATCCGGTCCAGGTTGACATCTCGCTCTTATATTATCAGTTGCATCAGACCACCTGTCGCCTACATAACCTTCACACTACTGATGTAACTGAGGGTGATGTCACCACGTCATGACGTCACATCAGACGTCAGCTAGATCAGGTGCCTGGGGAGGGGGCTGGGGGTTCAATGGTTTGCGGTCTTTCTAATAAATATTTGGGTCTTGTGTGATTTATTTATCTATAGATAACATGATTAATGTTATCTATTAATAATGTTATCTATTATAATGTTAACATTAATCATGTTATCTATGATTTATCGCATGATGAGTTACCCAAAAAGGTGTTTCACGTGGCTATTCACAACATTATGAGCACATTTCGTTCCACCCATTGCAGTTTCAAACCTTTCAAACCATTTCGCCCGCTGAAGTAGCTTCAGACGCGACACCGTCATCCCATTTAACGCTCAATGAACAATGTCACTCCTAATACAACACGACAGGTTCTCGTCTACAGCCACAGTGACGTCACCACTTGATGACGTCATGACATAGCAGCTCCACCCACCCAAGCCGCTGAAGAGTGCCGCTCAGGCATTATCACGAGTGAGTGATGATTTCATGACATTGCTTACGTTGTACTGCTGGCTTGTTGAAGGAGTGTTTGGGGCGTACTTTGGACAGAGTTTGCTGTAAGATTGTCGATGAGTTTGTCAGTTGTCAGGGCCTGTTGTCATTCTTTGAGTGACAAGGTGATGTCTTCATATAGATGAATGAGTAATACAGTGAATCTATAAGCGAGACCTTTTGGGTTTCGCTAGCGTAGAAATGCCTAGAAATGTAGAAATGAATTTCAGTTTGTTGATGTGATTTGTAATAACTAGCTAACGGATATGGCCACTGCCTTTTACTGGATTGTATTCTAGTTGTTGGTTCAAAACTAATATATCAAATTGTGTGTTTTAAAACAACCATTTAGCTTTATCTATTTCCGCATAATTTCTACATGTTTAGATGGCGTGAGCTAAAAATCATTCTCTATTCCTTAGCGACATTTTATGACTTTCGATTCGACATGTTATCTACAAAATGCATATGACACCACCTTTGCCTATCTTCCTGCTGTTCTTTCCCATTACGAGTTGTTTTCGACCTCCCTCACCCGTGTCGGTGGGGCAGGATCCAATGATGCACTCAGCACTCGACAGATGTGCCCTGGCACGCAGGCCAACCACCATCGAAAACACCGTCCGGTGCCAGCAAAACGCAGACTTCTCACCGGAAAACACGCGAGCGAAACGATATCGAGTCTGGCAAAACCCGGTCGTGTTTTTACTTCATGTCCCGTGCGCTTTCTCAAGTAGCAGCTCTGGGTTGGGTTCAGTTTTGTAACATTTTCCGGAACGTATTTAGGATTGGGAAGGTGTTGTAGCTATATTAAACATCGCAAAAATATCCAGCAAAGTCATATGAACATTTACTGTACATTGATAACACAAAAAGTTACCCGTATTTCGGCAAACAAATGACGATACGCGCCGACCGCTATTTAGGCAGATGTCATGCGGCACAGTCTACCTTCAGGCGCTGACACGTAGCGCCATCTATGGACAAGACTTTCATATGTACTGCGGCACAGTATAACCTCCCCACACGTCGCTGCTGCCATCTATCCGCAGAACCACGAACATTGCTAATAGATACACGACCGCTGAGCATGTTTCGTGCTAGTTCTTCCTGAATATCGCGGCTAGCACCGGTACTGTTTTCAGTGCGTAGCTGACGTTTCAGGTCTGAGTTCGTACGATTTTCAGTCGACCTAGCTCTTGGCACCGAAGATGCCGCGTCAACAGACTAGCCGTCATTCGATAATCGGACACACCCAGACCGAGACGGCTTCCTCTACCACCTATCACTCTCACCCCCTCCGGAGTGGGGAGGGAGGGGGGGTAGGGGGTGTCACGGTCACCAGACTTCGGTCAGTATGTCCCCGGGGTCACTGCCCTCGGGGTATCTGAGTCAGCGTGTCGCGCGGCGAGACGTGTCCGTTTAACGAATGACTCCGGCGGCAGTTGGCAGCGGAACCCGGCAGTCTGGTCCGGGGTCCCGACGGACCACCGGCTCTCTCTCTCTCTCTCTCTCTCTCTCTCTCTCTCTCTCTCTCTCTCTCTCTCTCTCCCTCTCCCCTCTCTCTTAGGACAGGGCTCTTTTCTGCGCACTCGCTCGGCGAACTCCCCTGTCATTTCTTCAGTCGTGTTTTTATTTATCTTCATTTCTTTACGCATTTTCTTTCTATATCCCCTACTCTCTCTCTTTCTCTTTCTCTCTCTCTCACTCTCTCTCTCTCTCTCTCTCTCTCTCTCTCTCTCTCTCTCTCTCTCTCCACAACATCTTCTGTTTCTTCACTTATCAATGTTTCAATGCATGATTCAATTCACCATTATTTCAATTCACCTTCATATCTTCAATCTATTTAATTTCATCGTTCTTCAAGTCTTCTCCCTTTCTCTCTCCTTCCCCTCCCCTCCCATTCCCAACTCTGATCTACGTCGCGATACGCTCCCAGTAACCCCATGACCTCCTCATGACCCCGTCCCTCTCTCTCCCCTCCCCTCTCTCCCCGGTCAAATGTAAACCGGTGCACCGCCCGGGGCTAAATATTATCATCCTGCGGGCAGGGTGCCGGGTCATCCCTAGAGGTCGCTAGCGTCGCCACAGGCAACTGCTGCGCCGGAGTCGGGACATGCATAGCGGGAGAGCCAGACGATAGAATGCAGGTGGCCATGAAAAAAAGAGATTTACCGTGCGAGGGAAAGTTTGCCGCTATTTGTAACTTGGCTTGATTTAGTTTCAATCAAAGCCTGCCTTGGCCATGTTTCAATGCCGTTTGAATGTGAGTTTCAATGCCTCAATGTCACTTTTGGTAATTTAATGGAGTCAATGAAAGCTGAAAAATAAGGACATGCGTCCAGAAAAACGTCACATACTATCATTTCAATATGTCTGAGGCTTTAATCGATTCAGACATAATTATATGAGCCAGTAATAAATATAAGATACCCATCTTATTAGAAATATCAGCAAGTTTTAGATGTGCTTATAAACGTAAAATATGGCCAGTTTAAAAACATTTTCTCACAACCCTTTCCATCCGACCGCCATATTGGTCTGACCTTCCGTTGACCCCATTAGCCAAAACGCGTCACACCAAGCCAGCATGAAGTGTTAGACATGACCTTCATCCCCGTTTGACTATTTCTCAACATCTTTGGGAACTGCGCAGTAGCCGCTAGGTCGGTAAGAACATGGGTAGCCTCTCACCGGGGGCATGTAAACTCCCGGTGGGGCGCCTTTACACGGTGAGCCCCCTTGACGATGGGCCTGAGCCAGACTCAACAGATCGGGGAAGAGTTGGAGATCTAGTAGCTTAAACTTCATGTTGCTAACTAGCTGTTACGAACGAATATTTTTCTACTATCTGGTTATCAAACTACTACGTATAGGTATTGTAAGAGACGTTTTGCGATAATTTTATACACATTTTCATAAAAATTCAGAGCAATTAATCTGAGGAACATATTTCGGGTCATATATGTTCTGGAAGGTCTGCTGTCTTTTTTCGATATATGTACTTGAACAATGGATAGTGGGAACTATTGATAATCGAATATGTGTGTAATGTAATCTCCCATCATTTTCGACCCGGTTCATACAGCACAAAACTCATTCTGCTTTTCGTCCGCCATCAACATGTCACACACGGCTCTCCGCAGCCACAGCCGCCCGATATTTCCCCTTGAACTCGGCCGATCTGAAGCGGCCTTTAAATATTTACATGGGCGGCGTTTACCGCAGATGTCGCCACTGTCGGGCCGACCCGGATACATGGCGCGTCTGTGTTTACGGTTGTCTGGAGGACGCCAGGTAAAGGTGGCTTCACACCGGCGCATGGATACAAGCGTCCTGTGTGAAAACTGCAGCGCGAGATGGTTCCACGAAAGTTCAGCACCATGGCTTTTGTTACAAGAATTCCAAATCAAGCCGGGGTATTTCGACTAGTAGACGAAACAATGGGGGCAGAGAAGACAATAAATGCCCGCAGTGTTGAGATTAAACTTTTACAGGGCTTGCTGCTCGGAAAATGGCATCCTGGTGGCATCCTCTGTTTAGGTCATGTGAGCCCGTGTCAATGAAATGAGCCTTTAGTTCCATGTTTAGTGTTTTTATTTAGCACCCAAAACAATGTGGTCACTGATTATCATGTGATACGAAGAAACTTTCCATGGCGTGCTACGTCGCAGCTGGTTTGATTTATTGACGAGCGCCCTACATCGATCGGCTAAGGTCTTATCTGTCAGACAAACCACTGAGCTGGTACAAAATGTTTCGGTAAGAAGTGAATCACGTGATGCATCGGTACCCATGTCGATGCAACATGCTTCAGTGAAAAGTGGTATCTTTGAGTTCAAGCGATGTGCGAATGACGATCTAAAAAGTGCCAGTTGGTAGATATGAACATTAGGATCTTGTCAGAAAGCAAAGTATGTAGTGTGACTAAATGATGAAAACCTGAGACAACGTGATGTAAAACACTTGAGAACATTACGCTTCATTTTCAATGCGTGAAGCATAATATGAAGAACATAAAAAAAATTTATGTATATGCGTGAACTTCACTGCTAAAGGTGTTAATCACTCGCCGAACTTCATTCCAAAGGAATCATCCTTATACAGGACCTTGCAAGACATTCTGAGTCAACCTTTAGTCACACCAAATCCCCATTCGCTCAACCATACCCAGCAACCATTCAACCATTCAATCCATTGGCCTACCACATTCCCAGCTATCCCAGTCATGTGACCCCTCTCAGCTAGCCCTGTATGTGGCGCCCCCTGTACCCTCACGCCTGACAGACCACCCTCGTGTCAAACAGATGGCCCTCCAAGGTCCTTAAACAGCCCAGCGGGCTCCAACTTTGCGTACATACGCATCAGACGATCGTACATATCATTACGGAATCCCTGAAGATCGCGCGTGAGGTCGTGTAGGTACCGCGCGCTGCGTGGAGATCTCACACGAAGGCGTCAGTGCAGCGGCGGCTTTTGAAAGATCGACTCAAGGGCAGCCGCGACGTAGGTGTTGCAAAGTATTGCAAAGTGTGGAAGAGGGCGATGTAGGTGGTGCAAAGTATTGCAGAGTAAAATGATGGCGAAGTAAGGTGGAGCAAAGTGTGCAAAGTGTACAAAGTGATATATGTAAGAGTGAAAAGGGTAGTGCAGCAGAGTATTGCAAAGTAAAGATGAGAGCGACGTAGGTAGTTCAAAGTACTGCAAAGTGAAATAATGGCGAACTAAGGTAGTGCAAAGCAGTACAAAGCGTCACACTCAGTGAAGAGTGAAAAGAGTAGTGCAAAGTATTGCAAAGTGAAGATGACAGAGACATAGGTGCAAAGTATTGCAAAATGAAACAAGATTGAAGCAGGTAGCACGAAGTGACGCTTGGTGAAAATCAAAGTCTTGGAGAGGGTTCGCCATTGAGTCGTTAAGTGTGACATATTTGGATTTGTTTCTTGATCACTTGAGGCAAAAAGTGGTTACAAGGTTTAAAATGTACCCTCAATGACACATTTTTGCAACAAAAAGCAGAACTATGTCGAGCACGCGCTGCCGCCATTTTGTGTGACCTCCGCAGCTCTATAATGCAGCAGATGTGTGCCACCCGAAGCCAGTCTATAGCACAGGTGGGCTACTCGTAAGCCAAGGTCAAACCGTCGTACAGCGGCTGCCAGACGCAGGCTGCCAGATCGGCCGATGTCAAGAACCCGGAACTCTGCTGACGGCCTAGGCAGCGCTGCCGGAGATCGAAACAAGTTTGGCGGTTCTGTTAACGACATGTGCATGAGGTGATGAGTTTGAAAAGTCTGCAAATGGGTGTCAAGGGTTGTACGAATTCTTGCTAAGCGCTGTCAAGGATCAGAAATTACATTGAATGGTATAATCACGTCAAAGTGTTGAATCACTCAGTGAACGTTCATCATTATTTGAAATTACTTGACTCCAACTACCTAACTCACATTTCCCCAAAATGTCTCACATGAAATCTGCAGGTCTACACTCTACTCTACCACGATATCCCCCAGAAACAACGATCGCTGCATACACACCACACCAACAGTCGGTGACATCAATTGCAGAATGCACGTCCCAGCCGGCCGCATACCAAACTATCCAGTCGGCGCAGAGGTCAGATCCGCTTCGGGTCTACCGCCGATGTGATATCTTTCTAAGACAAATGCTGCGGCGGTTAGACAAATGCTGCGGCGGTTAGACAGATGCCATCGGCTGCAGACAGACTGTCTGGGTGTAGTTAGACTGTCTGGGTGCAGACATACTGTCTGGGTGCAGACTAGTGATGTCAATTACATAAAATTGGGATACCGATACCAAACCAAATACCAACAATGATTATCGGTATACCAAAAGTTGGTATCCGATTGACATCTCTAGTGCAGACATACTGCCTGAGTGCAGACTGTCTGCGTGCAGAGTGCAGACATACTGTCTGGGTGCAGATAGAGAGAAGCAGACAGATAGATGCCGTTCAGATGGGGTTCAGGCAGTGGGTCCAGACAGGATGATTGGAATGCCGCGCCATTGGACTCGGGAGCCAGCCAGAGCTACTGACAGTGACCCATATAAGATGTAGAGAATATCGATCTGTTCCAGTACCAGAAATGATCCAGAAAGCGAGGAAAGATTCCCAATCCGTGCTGTCACGAGACAAAGCTCGAGTTGTACAGGTCGTACGGAAAAAAACGACGACTTTTACGTAATTCCTCTTCAAACTAGAGATGCAAATGGCTAACTATTGAGACATTCTGCGCCCACATTTATAAAATGTTTGCTAGTGCGCACATGTGCATTCCTAGCATAGCGACTTTGAGTGCAAGATAAGCTACGACCTCTGTCATATTCCTGCATAAATGATGTGTAAAGACAAACCTGAACAGTGAACAACCACCTGCTGGAAGAAAACGAAACTAATAGAACACATCGCTAGTCCAACCCCTTTTCCCCCAGATAGGCCCCTCTAGACAGCACCATGATCTCACCCTCCAACCGAGACGATCATCTCGATCTCTGGGCACGATCCACGTGACAGTTTAACCCCAGAATTACCCTAACTTATAGCTCCTGTCTACACAGCCTGCGCAACGTCACGACAAGAAACGTATACCCTTCCATCGTAAACTACTGGATGATGTCACCGGATTTCAAAACGGATTCAGATGTGTGTCTAATATACCAGCTGTAGGTAGATGATCTTTCGCAGGGGAAGATGATCAGAATATCACTGAATACATCCGGGTATTGTGTTAGCAATGGAAACACAAACGGTATATCTATGGAAACACAAACCGTTACAATCGAATGGGGGCTGCGGCGGTGGTCTGGGCGGCAGACATCCTGGGTGATCGCGGCGTGGCGGGGGCGGCGCGGCGGCGGCGGCAACTGTTGATAAAACAGGGCCAAGGTAAAACCAGTATAGCGCCTTTTGGGGCGACTAACGGAGCGAGCGAGGGGGTGAGTCTTGCACGTGCGAAATTTCGAGGGGGTACCTCCAACTGACTTGTGCACGGCACCCTACTGACCGGTTTCTAGCGATGTGCCAAATTTGAGCACAATCGGCCCAGCCGTTCTCGAGATCTGGGAGCGGCACCCTGCACGTGCGCACGTGCAAAATGGGTCCCAACTGACTTGCGCACGGCACCCTACTAACTGGTCCCTAACCGTGTACCAAATTTGAGCGCCATCGGTCCAGCCGTTCTCGAGATCTGGAAACGACCCCTGCACGTGCGCACGTGCAGCAGCACCCCAACTCTGGCACATGGATATGCAGTGCCTAGTGGGTGCCTACCTACATGCCAACTTTCAGCGCAATCGGCCAAGTAGTTACCGAGATATTGCAACAATTACAAAACTGACACCTCTTCGTTTTGCACGTGGCACGTGCATAAGGGGTCACCCACATGCATCGGGAATAGTCCAATACTTGGTAGAAGGAATGAAGCTACCCTACAAAAATTACCGCATGTAAATCGGTCAAGTGGTTGCTGAGATATAAGCCTCGCAAAAGCGTCCGCACGGCCGGCCGGCCGGCCGGCCGGCCGCTCATACTCAGAAATTTCCGTTATTCTACGTAAGACTCCGCTCGCTTCGCTCGCTCCGTAACTATTGCAGATCGTGGTTCGAGTGGGTTGACCAGCTTTCTACAGATCGACGTGATGCAGGTTCTGCCAGATGTTTTCAGGTGTTCATAAATAAATCTGAAAAGCTAGTTATTGTAAGGTAACAGCACACTTGGACTTCCGAGGGCAACTTTCCTTCCGTTTTAGTGTGTACGTTGTTGGAGAAGAGAGCACGAATTTAACCTATCGATCGAAAACAAGACTTCAATGCAGTAACCACATCCCAGCCACCGAACAGAAGAAGCAATTACCGCAAGATGGTGACCAGATCCTGAACATGCCGTTTCCAGGGCGCTAGACCAGCGAGAGACGTTTCAAGCAATCCCAGGATAGAACAACCATCTGGATGCAGTCGTTCGCAGAAACAGCGATGAAGCGAACATTCCCTTCTGCTTCATGATGCATGGGTTCTGACAAACTGTCGATTCAGTCCAGTCAATGTAAGCTTGGGTGGGCACTGATTTCAGGCGCTGCTGGGCGGGAGTGGTTTCGCTTTGCAAGAATATCCGTGTCGAAGTTTTGGTAAGTATATCTTTGACAAGTTTGTCGGTGTTTCCATAGGAGTTATTGCTTGCTGTCATCAATGCTTGTTTACTTACATGACTGAATCAGCAATATTTTTCCCAACCCGTGAATACCGCTCTACGCTATATTAGCTGTTTTCACGACGGCCATCTGGTACACATTTGGTGCAGATTAGGTGCATATTTGGTCAAATTAGGTTCGGTGTATCTCTTAGAAGCTATCAGCTAGGGATGCACTAATTGCTTATATGCCTCCTTTGTCATATTATCAGAGAGTATCATTGATTAAAACACTGAAATAAATTCATAAAATGAAGATATTTGCTGTAAAAGAGATTAGGTTCAGATTTGGTCAAATTAGGTGCATTTGCCGGATAGCCCGTCGTGAAAACAGCTATTATCACGTGTCTTCATTTTGTTGTACTTGTCTTTGGGGATAGTCAGAAGGCAGATAAGTTACAACAAGTTGCGGGTTACCTTCCGCAAGGAAATTAAATAAATGAAATGATAATCCGTTAAATGTGCAGACACTTGACCCAGTCCTAGACCAGCAACCAGGGGTCACGTTCCCAATGAACTTTCCAATACCCCCTCCAAGACTGTTATTCACTATCACCTCCCTGCGTGTAAATTTTCGCTCAAAACCGGGTCCCGTGCCCATTGCTGTCAAAATATCACCTCAACTCTGACTTGGGTGAAGCCTTCTGGAGGTAGCTGACGAGGTGATTGATAGAAGTCGGTCGGGTTTGAATTATCCGAGATGTGGTAACTATCGGGACGGAAGTTCCTGCCCAACACGAGTGCCAAAGCATTATCAAATCAACTGTCGTGGGTACACGAGAGGTCACCGCCACTAAATTAGAACTGCGTCGCTTGGAAACGCGTCCTGCAAGAAAACGAGGTTATGTTCACTCTACATTCCATTCTCCATAGGTTGATTCCGAGTCCAATTTCAGGAAAGGAGGAATACAACGTGGGACTGATACCTACTCAAATCAGAACCGCCCATATTGAGGTACCCATTTCTCTTGAAGAGCTAATAGCCCAATCTATACAGACTATTGAAGAGGCATGCAACAGGTTCATTGCACACATCACGATTAAACAAGCACTTATGTCAACTTCGCTATGCACAAATGCAGATAACACCCTCCACACCAGAGGCAGCTCATGTCATGTTCTTCACACCGAGGTGGCCCCGACGACATAACACGTGGCGATAATCCATGTACCAAACGGTATAACAGCGCAGCACCCCCGGGTGGCATAACTCTTCTAGAGTCATCCGTTTATACAGCACATGCGACGTCTTAATCGGACACTGGAGGATCCCGCTCGGTTCAACCCTCAGCGGTCTCCGCCGCTGTGGGACCCGGGACCCGGACCTGGCCGGGTTATCAGATGTAGCTGCGGCCGTCGGACGGCCACTCTGACAGCAATGAGACTCCATTAGGATATCAATGGACAGCGCTGACACGGCGGACACGAGCGCCGGCCGACGGAGGGACATTCCATTGCGAGAGCGCGCCGCACGACCCGGCGAGAGATGGAGCCTCGTGTGACGGAGCCTCGTGTGACGGAGCCCTGCGGGACGGAGCCCCGCGGAGCAGTGGCGGATATAGTGGGGGAGTTAGGTGAGGCGCCGCACGACCCGCCGAAAGAGACGGAGTCCCGATAGACGGAGCCCCGCGAGAGACGGAGCCCCGCGGAGCAGCGGCGGATCTAGTTAGGGAGTTTGGTGAGGCACGGCCACCGCCGCCACCGTCGCGGGATGGAGCCTTGCGGAGCTGCAGGGGCGGATGCAGTGAAGGGTTTGGGGAGGCAATGGGACACCTGTCGCATGGCTGAGTGCGAGAGACAGAGGCTCCAGCTGCACGGGCGGATGCAAGTTCAATGGAAACGGGTAGCCGCACGACCGCTCCGCCGCGAGAGATGTAGCCCCATAGAGCTGGAGAGGCGGATTTAGTCAGTTTTTTTTTTAGGGGTGATAGGTGACCTGTCGCCTGCCCAAACGAGAGGGAGCCGTGCAGCGTTGCATAGGAGGCTGCAGCTTCATTGCAAGGGGTAGCTGAAAGAGCCTGCCTCACGATCGAGCGCGAGATGGGGCCCGCAGCGTTGCAAGGTAGGATGCAGGTGTATTACAAATATGTGTGCAATGTGGGTGATTTGGGAAATTGGGAAGCTGATCCAGGTCTACTGTAAGAAGACTACTGCAAGAAACCGTTGCACGACCAGTGATGGAACCCCATAGATCTACAGGGACAAATCCAGATCCACTGCAATGGACCTCTGCAACGCCGGAGTTTCGACCAGCTTTATTTCCGTACCACTCCAGACACAACAGAATCTTCCAAGTGACAACCTCACCTTTCACCTTTCACCTTTCGCCTGGGATTCCCACACAATATCCCAGACCCAGACGTACCCCAGACACTCGCCAGATCCTCCCCAGACGCTGTCAGACGCCAGGCACAGGTGTCGACGAATTCCTCACCGACTCTGCTACTTTCAAAAGCCGACTGCCAACAGACGTTGCTGCAACTGCCGTGCAGTTGTCGGAAAGCCAGAAGAAACAGACGCAGAAACAGAAGCGGTAGAAGCATGTAGTTTGAGTGGAAAGTTGTGCCAGTGGAAACAGAAGTGAAGACGGTGGCGGTAGAATCGAAAGGTCGTGGGGTTTCCATGGATACAGTGGCATCTGATGAATGTGAGGGAGTAAGTTATGGCTGACCGTGGTGCAACCTAGCACGTTACTCTGCCAGACACCATGTCTAGACACTATGTAGACCTCCTCTCCAAAACCAACACTGCACATCTGCGCAATACAGCCTGAAGGTGTTGATTGTTTGGGACAACGGGCTATATTATCCCATATGATTCCGGTTCTGCTCATGTAAGCTGCATTCTGTTATTTTCCATACCATTCCAAAATGTTTATTGCGTATTAACAACCTAGTAAAGCGATCAAAAAATGAACATTGACCGTCACTGCCGTCACCTACGTGTCACAATCAAACTCTCAGGTCCTTCCTGTAAGGTGTAACCCGACTGTCATTTCTGTCACATACGATGCTACTGTCATACCTATCCCTACTGCTGTCAACTGGACTGCTGTCATGTCATTGCTGCCAACCGTTGACAACCTTCCACCAACGCAGTAGCGTTAAATCCAGCCACGATACTAAGCCCAGTCACGATGCTAAATCGAGTCACGACACTAAACCAAGTCACGACCCGATCAATATGTCCATGCGTCGGAGTGGAGGTTCGCCAGGGTCGCTTCTAGAACGTTCCAACACGATTCCCCATGTGGGTACGTTCACTGCGCACCAACGCTGCCCGATCGGGAGGTCTTAGTCCGTGGGGGAAACTGTTTGGATGAGTTGGTTTTAGCAGCTTTCAACAAAGGAAACATAGGAGTGACTGGGCAGATTTTGATGAAGGTGTTGGCAATGTTATTACCTGCGCAAACTATTCATGACTTCATCTAAACGTCTTCTTCCATTCCCGTCTTCTGTGCTCTCTAGGGTAAGCGTTAAGGCGTTCTTCATGGAAACAAGAATTCCTTGAAGCGACAGTTTCCTGAAATCCTACCGCACGGTTGTGTCGTTACACCCATGTCGTCGTGTCGTTACAGTGTGAACGCCGTGTCGTAACCTCACGTCTGGTGTCACAACCACCGTCTGATGCCGAGCCGTACCGTTAGACAGCCGTTAGGCGTACCTTTCTCTCGCCAGACTGAAATGCTGTCATTTTTAGTGGTAGTAGCAGCAACGACGTGTCTGATATTCTCATGATGGAAGCGATTCCGTTTAATCAATCTGGTTCCAACATTTCTTCAACAGAGGTTGATTATTCACTTCTAAAGTTCTACCGAAAGAGCTTTGATATTTTTTTTTTTCTAGCAGGGCATAAAATACGTCACATCAAGGAAAAACACTGGCCAGTGAGCCAACTCAATTTTTGTTGAGATTTTCGATATCTCAACGTTGATCAGTGACGTCTTACGTTTCTTCACCGATCTTATAACTAAAACTAGTAAAAAAATACTACTGGCAATGTAAAAAAAATAATGCCTTTCACTTTCTTCAGGTCGGAATATGCTTTCGTTTGCTCGGATGGACCGAACTGGCGTGGAATCTCGGGACAGTTCCATACAGGCATTGTCTATGCCTCATAAGGAGCACACGCCATCTAAGGAAATGTGATGTGAGATGTGGCGCCCATATCGTGTGCTCTGCGCTGCCATGTGGAACTCGCTGGGCTGCCATTTGGAGTTCAGCTAGCCCAGTAAGCGGCTTGGGTGGGCCGGCGAACCTAGCGTACGTTACGTTCTGTTTGAGAGTGGCATGCAACAGTTCTGGGGGGGGGATGCCAGGAAGGCGATGCAAAACTGGTCTCATTGAAACGTGCCTGAAGTTGAACAAGACATAAGGGTAGCTCCGCTTAGATATATTTTATCTTATCGATGGTTTAGCGTGAGATTGTCCTTCATCAAAAATATGACTCCTGAATGGAAGTTGTGGCCTAACTGTGCAGCAGGATCGACTAAATAAAACCATGCATTGCAATGAGCACTATTACATTCGGAAAGGAAAAAAATGAAATGCGTAGACGTGAATGTGTTGTCTACAGGCGTATGCCATCGCCTAACGATACCTGACACGACTGTTACCAGTTTGCAGCAGATCTGGTAACATCTGGCAGCCAGTCAACTCACCTGAAATGAAAGAAAAGTCTGGCGTCAGTACGGCGCAACAGGTGATGTGACGGAGCGCGGGGCGAGGTCAGAGGTTTGGCCGACGAGACGGTGAAATATTGGGGCGTGTCTGCAGAGGTTCGGTGGTGAAGGAAGTTAGGTGTAGGGGTTACAATAGTTGGTGATGGATGCACAAGCCTGGCATTGATCAATGGGCAGCATAATGGTGGAAATATGTGTGCTCTCAAATACAAATATGATGACAAAAACACAAATACGATCGTGTTCGGTCGATGACAAATTTGTGGTACTATTGTAAAAAGTGGTAATAAAAGTTACGAAGAAAGGTGTGTCTGTTGGCATCTATAACAAATGGTGCACTATACAGTGAAAGCTAAAAAGTAATGATGGTAGTGTTCCATCCTTCAAGGGTACCGTAAAATGAGTGCATTGAAAGGGTGACAGTTCGTGAAAGTTATGATGGAAGCAATACTCTGTCACAAGTCATCATTGCACTCATGGAAGTGAGGCTTGTGGTTCATATTCCTCATTCAATGTCCATCTTAGCGACATTTGTTCGATCTTTTCCACAGTCCATTCCACAAGAAAACAGCACGCCCATGGGTGAAAATGGTAGATATGTATTTGTATTACCGTCGTCAACCTTATTTGGGTTTCACAGATAAAAAGCTGCAAAAGAGTCAACAGTTACAGACCATACAAAGACAGACGATTTACGAGACAGAAAACGTTGCCGATACATTATTTACCGGCTTTCTGTGTCCAATAAACGACGAGAATTTACTATGCCTACACTTATTCTGCAATAGTTTTTTTCTTGTAAACAATCATAAAAATATACGAAGCTATTCACTTCGCGCAATCGTCACTATGGCGTCGATAGATCACTATACCTCATTCTACTAACACCCGCTCAAGACTCATCCCCACTATACCACCTCCCACGACTTCCCTACATCTCCTTTCAGGGAACCCACATCACCTCTTCCATCGCCCTTTTCGCACACACCCTCACTCCTTCCTCCTCACTCCTCATAGCCTCCTCAAACACCTCCACATGTTCCCTCAACTTGTTCCTCGCCTCCGGGTGTGCCGCCAGCACCGCCAGGGCCTGAATAGCCAACATCTGCGCAGCAGGCACCGCAAACTCTCCAGCAAGGTCGAGTAAATGTCGTAATGTTGGCAGCGTCACTGCTAACTTCTTCGCAGGAGTGGTGACTAGGACACTTCCCAGCGCAGCAGCAGCTTGAGTGCGTACAGCTGGATCCCAGTCCTTCAACAGGGTAACCAGCAGGGGGATGGAACCGAGGACCGTGGCTTCGTTCTTTCCCTGTGTAGGACGGCAGAGGTTGTGAAGGCAGCTGGCTGCGCAGGCGCGGATGGAGGAGATTTCCGAGCGGAGGAGTTTGTTCATCGTGCGAACTGCGCCGAGAAGAAGGCCGCGCTTCGGGTCCTGTCGGAGAAGAGGAGATTGACAGAGGTAAGGATACTGGATGAGCGAGGAGAGGGAGATGACGAAGCGTTTGTGGGAGGAATATGATGCGGGTAACGGGTATGATGGGGAAAGTTTTGAAAGATTTTTGAAAGGAATATGATGGGAAGGTCTTGGAAGGGAGGTGCTGATAGGTTAGGGGTCTTAAGCTGTGCTCTGGGTTGCCGAAAAGCAAAAAGATGGGAGAAAGAAGGGATAAATTTCTACCATCTTCATACCCTGTCGAGAAGATGGTAGGCGAAGCAGCCTGACGACAAGTAGAGAGGAAACTCAGCTTGGGATAATTATGGGTAGGATAACAGCGAAATAATTATCGCAATATCTCCAACTCTGGCCCCAACCCAGCCAGACAGCTCGTCTCAGACTCGAGTCATCGAGCTGGATGGAACTGCCACATTTTAAGTCACCGGTATTTACATTTCATCTTCCAGAAATCACATATCAAACCCTAGGACAACACAGTCATGAGCTAAGACAACACCAGGTGTTCAAGCAGAGCAGGAAACACCATGTTGGACCCGCCCCCGCCCAATACAATCATACCTCTGGAATGCTCTCCCGTCTAGCCGAGAGGGAGATCGTATCCCACTAACCCTGAAGGAATGTCTGCCGGAATTCGCCAAACACGTGACCTTACAATGCACGGAGCTTGGCAGATTGTTGGCAGTGTTATTGATACGACATTGGCACAAAATTAGCAGAACATTATCTTTTGACACGCCTTTGGCACTGCTATGAGAGCAATCGCGGTATTGGCGACGCCCTTACCGCCAAAAGTCATGGATAGTGACAGGAAAAATTGTTGGGTTATGTGAAAGAAGAGACATAGGTAGCTATTATTTTTTAAGTTAAGCCTAATGAGAACTCTGCAGTCAAGCTATGAAGCTTTCTTTATCCACCAGCACTCTATCTAAGTCCTAACCACGTCCCCTAGCCTCTCTCTCTCTCTCTCTCTCTCTCCCTCCCTCTCTCTCTCCCGCTGCCCCCTCCCTCCCTCCCTCCCACATCCCCTCCCCCTCTCCCCGATGAAGCTGTTTCGCGGTGACATTTCGGCAAAGGTCACGGCCTGGACAGCTGAGAAGTTTCCCAGACCCGTCTGGCTGTACGCTGTGGCGATTATTGTCTCATCCGTCAACCGCCCGGCAAACCACATAAAATCGGCGCCACACATTAGCAGCGTGGAAGGAATTGAAAATATCAGAGGGCGGTATAACATATCGTTCCTTTAGAGCATTTGTACCGAGTTCTGGAGTGGGGCTCTCTTGTAGAATGGTTTATGAAATTATTTTCTTACTTTTCACTGCTATAGGCGTAGACTGACACTTACCCTAAGTTATTGAACAAATCACATATTTACAGGACGTCTTGTTCCGCACGAATACCACCTCTCGCTCGCTCGTGTTTACCCTTACCTCTTTTCGTTAGTGCGCAAAGACCCACCTATTCGTAGCCGGCGCCTGCCTGCCCTCGCGAAGACCCTACCTCCTCCCGCTCACTCGCGAGGACTCCTTTCACCTCCCGCTCACTCGCGAGGACTCCTATCTCCTCCCGCTCGCTCGTGATTACCTACCCTCACCTCTTCTCGTTAGCCCACAACGATCCATCCATTCGTGAGGTGTCTTCCTTACTCTCGTTGGTCCCTACTAGTGATGTCAATTACAGAAAATCGGAATACCGATACCAAACCAAATACCAACCAAAACCGTGGGGAAATACCAAAACCGAACCAACTTGGAAAGATGAGGGAAACCAATTTTTCACCAATTTCTTAGCCTCTTGTACATTAGTAAGGTTTCATAATACC
Source organism: Amphibalanus amphitrite (assembly GCF_019059575.1). Taxonomy (NCBI): domain Eukaryota; kingdom Metazoa; phylum Arthropoda; class Thecostraca; order Balanomorpha; family Balanidae; genus Amphibalanus; species Amphibalanus amphitrite. The sequence continues at coordinate 58,583 of NW_024882705.1, read as the reverse complement.
AACAAAATACCAAACACGTTAGGATTGAAATATCAAACACCAAGTTGGTATCGGTTTGGTATCGGTATACCAAAAAGTTGGTATCCGATTGACATCTCTAGCCCCTACCTCTTTGAGGAGCGGCTGTAGCGATCGCAGACAGAGCAGCACTATCTCCGGTAGCTCGCAGACCACCCTCTGGAGAAGAAGAGGTGTGAGGTTCACCTCCAGACCGGCGCTGACTCCCTCCGGAGTCCTCAGAAGCGAGACGACCACCTGTGGAATGAGGATGGGGTGTGGGATGGGAATGAGGTGGAATGGTGGAGGAAGTGAAATGGAATTAGGATGGAATGGTAGTGTGAATGAGGTAATTTTTCAGCAGCCAGACAGTCGTCTAGTGATGAATATGGGAATACAATGGAGTAGAAGTGAAAATGAAATGAGCATGTAAATGAATTGATGCGAACTTCCATGAGTCTTCAATTGGATATGGCTGTAAAAATTCAAAAGATAAAAGGTTCAAAAGATATAGGGATAAAATTTGTGGATTATCACTAATGTTAAGTAAATTTTGTTGTTGGAATTCAAATATGAGCATGAAATCTCCCCAGGGTGTGATTATCGTGGGCACTGGGCAGTAGCACAGCTGAAAACAAAGTCCGTCATCTTCTTGTTTCTAGCACAGCATCGCCCACTCACCCGTTTACACTTCGGCAAACATCTCCTCATTAACCGATGCCTGATTGGGGATAACCCCACCTCTCGCTTCCCACGCAAATCTTCCCTCTCTCAGCATACTCATCACAGCAATTACAAACAAGAATCGTTTTCCAAACCACCTGTCAGGACCGTCACTGACACAACCGCTAAGTGGTCCCCCGTATTCGTCATCCATCACCAAATCCCATCACTGTATCACCAAATCACTTCATCTGTCGTCAACTCTGAAAGTCAGGCCACTTCGCTTTGAGGTAAACCCAACGGGAATACATAAAGGGCACCTTGCGCTCAGGTAAACCATCCTTGAAAGGCTACGGTAAACTAAGACGCGATAGCCTGAGGGCGCCCTCGCGAGGAGTAAACGAAGCAGAAACTGCCAGTCATGGTAGCAGAAGTGCCTGTGAAGAAAAGCTTCGTGGGCGGTATTTGTGGTTTGGCATAATCTGATGTCGGGTATTTTAGTAGGGGATTTTCAGGCAGTGTTATCTTGTGGTTGATGGTTTGTTGCGTTGAGGTTGTGTCTTCTTCGGAGGCGTCAGCTCAGTTAAAATGATGATGAAAAGCATGGATTTAGCATGGGAGTCCCTGGCTATAAATTTCGACGAACTCCTTGGCCAGTTCGTGTATCTTCTTCAGAAAAAAAAAACTCACAAACAAAACGTATCATTATCACATCGCCTCCTCACATCCTAACAATAACACACGCCCACATGCCTCGCGGACAACAAAACCCAGCGGCTGTCGCCGCACATATCAGCCGCCTTTCTTCAATGACATCATCAGAGATGTGAGGACGACACTGGAGGCTAGCGGTGACTGTTCCAAGATGGCGGCGTGATGAAACACCAGACGGCGGCGCTGGCTTTAGGTCGTGACCAACTATCATCGGTCGTGCCCCGCGAGTCGCGAGGTCCCATCAGAAATGACCTCATCCCGCCTGGGGTGCGTTGGTAATCCGAGAATTATGAGCAGTCGTGTGGAAAGTGATAGGCGATGACTTATCATGTGGGTATTGCAGCCGCCGCAGACGCAACCTTGACTATGTGGGTGGCATTCAAAATGGGAATAAAAGGAATTATATGATACCCGTGATAACTAAATGATCGTCCCTTTTTATGCTAGTGGTTCCTGGCATATTTTTCTTTTTGCATCTGTTTGATTTTTTTAACCCACCTGAAACTACAACATCAGCAAAGTTAGTGACTTACCTACCAGCTCACAAGTATCCAAAACGAATTAAAGATGGGCATTTATCAACGAAAACTCATGTCAATAAGTACGTAAAAGGTGTCTTAGACTAGATTTGGAGCCTGTGACAAAAGACGAAAAGCATTGCACCCATGCAGCTACCTTGCACAACACCTCACCTTCCTCACACGTGCCTAACCTGATGGACATTCCTCCGCACCAGAGGCACCGCATCAGTAAATCTCCAGCTCAGATGTGTCAACACGTCATTCTTCAGCAGGTCCTCCCGTCCTACAGCATGTCCACAGATCACCCCGAGACACAGGGCGGCCTTCTGGCGCACCGTGGCATCGGTGTGCTCCAGTTGCCGGCAGAGCGCTGGGACGAGGTCTGAGGAGAGGAGAGAAGAAGAGGGGAGGAGAGAGGGAGGTTAGGAGAGGATGGGGTGGTTGAGGTCAGGTAGAAAAGTTGCTTCAGAAGCTGCAGATAAGAGGAATGTAGGCACAGGTAAAGGTATACAATACATGAATAAAGGAATTAAAGTCAAGTAAAGGCAGGGTCGAGATGTGTCAAATGAACGTCAGAGAAAGTAGGTGCGAATAGAGGTGGACAAATACAGAAATAATGGAAAATTAAGGACAAATAAGAACGTGCTGGTAGGTTGCAGGGAGACGTTTCAGACGAAACACGAACCATAACAAAACCCTAAATGTAAAAAATTACGGGGTACGGATTGACCAAAATGCTTCTTGACAAAAGAAAAACTTACATCGCCTATCGCTAGCCCACCAGCCAAGCCTCGATGCTTGGACCACCGTCAAATCGGCTCCCAGACCCAAATGAACCTCTTTTCAGCATCATCATTACAATAAATCACGATGCAGTCGGCCCTAAACCCCTCATCAATTCACCTCGAACACTCGGTTCTCGGCACGAGCGGCATCGCCCGGCGGAGCCGCAGCAATGAGGGTCAAATCGTGCCTCCGTGGAGGGGCCGGGATCCGGCCCCCGACAGGAATATAATGGTAAGGATGGTTAATGTTTGGCTCGTGACCTGACCTGAACATGGAACCGGGTGGCGGTCAACAAGAGAGCACGGTGCAATCCGTCAACAAGGTATCATTCGTCAATAAACGAGCAATCGTGAGCTAGCGGACGGCAGAGCTTTGAGATATTGCGGAGTGGTACGGATGGTTACGGAATCGTCTGGGAAATGTCCGGCTGCATTTGGATAATATTGTATAATTTCGTTACCTAAAATGTTGTCACTTATCTCACTTGCTTATCACTTTTCTAAATTGCATGCTTGCTTTCTGATATGTATGTTGCCCTATGGGGTAGCATCGGTATAGCGGTCAGTCATTGCTGGATTTGGCGTGACTACTTATCTGTTTGCATGGTATCATGATATCATTCTGGTTTTTTGTGTTTATTTCACTTTCTTAGCAGGGAGTGCCGCGACTAGTTCTTTTTATGTTCTCTGGGTTAACGTAAGGTTCTGTGCGTCGCTGGGACTGCGGTGGGGGCTAACTCCTGGCCATCTGTTAATGGATGGCGGACTATTTAGAAAAAAAATGTTGTCTCTTATTCAAATGTTTCTTTAATTTGCTTGTGATCTCTCTCTCTCTCTCTCTCTCTCTCTCTCTCTCTCTCTCTCTCTCTCTCTCTCTCTCTCTCTCCCTCTCTCTCTCACTCTCTCTCTCCCTCTCTCTATTTCTTTTTCTCTCTAGCTCCTTCCTTTGCTCCGAAAGATCCGCTTCAGTTCTGTCCATCCCTTCAGCACCTCTTTGACCACTCTTGTACAATTTCTCCATGAAATCGTATCTTTACTAGTGATGTCATTTTCCAAAAAAATGTCTGACCGATACCGACCGAAACAAAAATTTGGGAAAAATTTCCGACCGAATACCGACCGATAACATCCCAAGCCAAAATTTGACCGAAATTTGACCGAAATTCTATTTGCTATTACTCTACCCCAAAATTAAAATATTTGGTAAATTCTGATGGAAAATAATGGGAAATGACATTTCAGTCCAAGTTCAGTCAATTCTTAGCCACTGCAAGATACATTTTGTGGTAGAAGTTACATTGCTGAGGGTAGCAACACGTGGACCTCAGCATTTCACAGATTTGGTTAATTAGAATTGTCGAGAAGCTACTGTGGTCTATGTAAGGAAGAATGCTCATTCATGTTGAAAAAGCACGATCAAATAGTAAGTCAAATGGTTGGTAATAGGTATGTTCATGACAACATTCCCTAGGAGAAAAGGCGGAATCAAAACACCACAAAACACATCAAAACTGCATGGAAACTTGCCTTGAGTCTTGAGATGTGGTCTGAGATACTCTACAAATAATTTGACACTGAAAATCCAGCTGAAAAGGCAGGTATTAGGTAGCTCTGAGCATGAATTTTGTCCCAAAAATGAAATGAAAATTCATTAAACAGGCACTTTGTCTGATCTCTTGTTTGTCTTATCTTTACAAGAAGACAAAATATGCAGACAAAATTAATGCAAAGTGGCGCAAAAAGTAATAGAAGAACCAAGGATTGACTTTTAAGATCCTCTCTTCCCTAACGAAAAGATTATGATGATGACGTAATATTTATTTATATGCCCTTTTGGTCGAATTATAGAAGGGAAATTAATTTTCTTGTAGTCAATTACACTCACAATGTTGATTTCATTTGAATTCAATATCGTGCTGGATCATTTACATCAATAAAATAATTCACGAGGCAGCATGTAACAATCCAAAACTTTTTTTGCAGCAACTTAATCAGCTGGTTTAAAGTCTCTGTTATGGCGCATCTGTTTCGAAATCCTTCCTTGTGTTTGGAATGTGGAAGATTCCAGAAATCGGACATGGGCCGAATCAGGGGGGCGACACGGCTATTCGCGCAATGTATTCATTTCTGGGCCGCGCGGGGCCTCGCGATGACGCGGCTGGAGGCAACTGCTCAGCGCGCTAGGATACTTCTGGCGGGGCCGGTCGCTGAACGGTGTGCAATGAATGGGTTATGGTCGGGCAGACAGAGATGAGACATTGAATTTGAATTGACATCAGCAATCGGGTGGGGAAGGAGAACGTTTCTAATCGAGCTTGGGATGGGGAAAGCCGAAAATATCACGATCGGCTCATAGCTCCGACAGGGCCGGGTGCTGTACCATGTGTAGTATATTTAGGCGGGCAGACAGAGATGAGTTATTGGATTTAAATTCACCTTACCATCGGTTTCTGGTGAGGTTTGAAGACGTCTTTAGTCAAGCTCGGAGTGGGGCAACGGCCACTGGCGGATCCAGGGGAAGGCATTTGGGGCAAATGTCTTCCCCAACAACCAGGGCAGCGCCCGAAATCGATTTTCGAGAATAAATGAAAACTTTACAACTTTTCTGAGGAAATGTTGGTTAATCACACCGCACAGCAGTGCGCAAGGAATCGAAATCCGAGTTTTTTTAAATTAATTCCGAGAAACCTTTTTGGGGTAAGCCCCCGCAGTGTCCAATACCGATTCCTGGATCCGCCAGTTGTGAATAAGTCACGGTCGATACCGAGCTTCGGCGGGACCAGGCGCTGTACACGTTGTTCTTTGAATGAAGAGGTGGACAGACACCTAGCCCCACATCCTACTGCTATGCCCGTGCTTCTGTGGGTGAAGCACTAAAGCATCACGGAATCCCAGAGGACCTGCGAGTCGACGAGGTGGCCGCTTTGGCCGCCGGGTACTGCAGCTCCCTGGAGTTGCCTGGGACCGATGGCAAAACAACAGCTCCGGCGGTGCCCCTATGGGCCGTAGTAATTAGTGAATTCCCGTAATGTGGAGATCATATCCTCAATGATCTCCATTACCATTTTATATTCCTAAACAATATGACAGACCAATTATGCTTGACCATTACCTCTGATGGTCATACGCCCAGTACAACATGTGTTGTCTGTCAAACAACAATCGACGACGGGATCCCTTCTCATCATCTCTTAAGCCATCGGTTGTCAATTCACCCACCCCGTTTTCCTAAAAATAGACGGTCAGATTCGGCCTGGGACCTGGGTCCTTACGACCCCTCTAAATTCGCCAGAGACGGGATCGGATCGCCGTTATTGCACCCGTCTTAGTGTCTTTAGATACATAGAATTAGACAGCTTCGACCACGGACGTCGGACGGGGTGTTCGTTCCACGAATGTACGCACCATCCAGGCCTAGGATGCATCAAGGTTTAAAAGGATGCAGTCTGTAGAGCTATCAACAAACAATGGTGGTATGCAACCACTTTAAAATATCTCCCTGGCTCCCGCAACGTTCCAACGCCCCTCCGTTATGCATTCGCCCTGTGTGTCCGCCGAGCCGACTTGCCTCCAATGACGTCATCGGCCGGCCGGCGGCGTTCAAGGTCAAACGGCTGTTGTCCTTACCTGGAGATCTATAGCCTTGGGCCGAATCTGTAGTTTTGTCAAGATTCCTATGTTTTTGTGTTGTTGTCATCTATATTTCAAACATTTGGTTGGTACCTGCAATGTTTAAGGAGAATGTGGAATAGTAGAACACCTGTGAAATGTAAATGTGATCACTGCTAAGTGCTAAGTGCTAACTGTCCAGTCTTCAGAAACACATTTCAGTAATTCAAGTTATTTTTGTCCTTGCATTTTTGATGACTGTATAATGATTTTTGTAGGCAATACTTCTTTGATTACAGGTGAAATTTTAACAGTTAGACTGGAATAGAGTTTCAAAATTGTGTGAACTTGTGGGGCCAACTGAGTCAAAATCAGCCTGCTTGTAGTTGTGGTTGGACAATGGTGATGGGTGGCTGCTGCCTGCTGGGTGGGATGGCTAATGAAGTTGCCAAAATGTGGCATTTGGCATTTGGGGAAAATTTTGCAACTCTATCATTAACATCCCAATAAATTTCATTTTTACTAGGCAAAAATGGAATACTTTCTCTTTTTGAAAATGGTTTCACTGGCAGGGTGACCGAAAGTGTCCGATTTTTGGGGGGCCTGACCGACCGATTACCAAATCGGTCAGCATATCTTTTCGGTAACCGAAATTTTCGGTGACCGATTGACACCACTAATCTTTACCGTGCCTCGGGTGGAAAATTCACAAGTCACTCACGTCGCCATCACTGCAACACACACCATTCACACACAGTACAGAACGCTTCACACGCGCTGCAAAAACCCGACAAGATTCGGTGAAGGCCGTTTGCAAGACGCCTCTTTTGGCAATATCCCTTTTAGGTACCGGCCTACCCAGTCTGTCTAGCAAAGGGCAGAAAGGCGTGTCTAGGTAGTGTTCTAACACGGCCTTCGTCAAGGAAGACCTTCAAGACGACCTTAGCATTGGAAGGGGTGTGGTCTTGACATCAGCGTGGCATAGTGATGACCTTGTCTGCTTACTACTGTATTTAGAAGTCTCTCTCGACTCTCCAGCTTGTCGGTGGATTTCCCAGCTCGTCAATTTTACCTTCAAAAGTTCAACCTCGTCATTCATGCAGGTCGAAGTTAGCCTTTCAACCTCGTCTCTGGAGCCTTCAGCGTGCTTCTCCAACAGCTCATTTGCTTTAGGCTGTTCTGCGTGTGACTTTTAAACGGTGATTTTTCGGACTCTTCAACTTCTCCATACCCTCAAAAGTTTGCCTCTGGACCCTCGAGCTGGTATCTGTACTCTCCTGATCGTCTCAATACCTTCCCCAGCTTCTAACTGCACCCCTAAGCCTTAGTTTGTATCCTGCACCATCTAGCTCGTCCTTGTACCCCTCCGGAGCTCGTCCTATACTCATCTCTATACCCAAGGCACTCCCTATACCCACTCTCAGCTAGTCTCTCTACCCCCTCCAGTCCGTCCTATACTCATCTCTATACCCAAGGCACTCCCTATACCCACTCTCAGCTAGTCTCTCTACCCCCCTCCCCCCCCCCCGCAGCTCGTCTCAGGACCTTCTAGATCCGGGTCACGTTCCTGGAATACATTCCGCCGCCCGATACACCCTGGAATACATTCCGCCACCGATAGGCGCTACAAGAGCCCCCATCCCGTTATGGGGCAGCAACACAGGTAGCAACTGACTCCGCTCCTCAGAGAGACGGGCTTACCCGGGCTAACCACCGGCGCGCCTCAGCAGCCTGTCAACGTGGTCATTGACGAAGGCAGCAACTGCGGCTCCCCTGAAGACTGCTTAGCTTGTCTGCAATGGGAACCTCAGCCACCTGTGGCAATGTGGTAATTGACGAAAGTAGCAACTGGCTGCCCCGAAACGGACCACCTGCCTCCCGGTCTGCCAAAGGTATCCCAGTAGCCTGTCATTGTGCTAACTGACGAAAGTAGCGGCGGACTGTTCTGAGACGGGCTGACGACTTAGGCTTTGATGCTGCTCGTAAGAGCTTGCTTTATTGGTATAAATCTAATAACCAATTTCAAAGCCTGTATCGCAGCCGCCGCCACGTATGCAGCTTGCCGCAACAATCAAATCAGAAGCCAGCCCGATACGCTTCAACACTCTTGCACACACAGCCCACACGGCATACAAGCCAGCCCACCCCCAGCCCACTCAAGGCGGATGGCATTACTCAACAATGTGGGTGCGTCGCCCGCGCGAGCCATCTCAGATCCCCCACCTAGCACGCGCCTGGGTGGCCAGCGCCGCTACCCAATGGTCAATTCTTGTCACTAATGGGGGTGACAAGGGACTGGAGTCACGACCTGGGACTCGAGTCATGATCTGAACAGAGTCACGACCCGGACGGAGTCCAACTTGATAGGGAGAGAGGGGGTGATGTGGGGGAGAGGTTGACATGGGTGGGGGATGTGGTTTGACCGCAAAGTGAGGTTGGGAATGACCTCTATTATCACCTAAAGATTGCCGGGAGATGAGAGAAGACTGAGAGGAAAATTATGAGCGTGAGGGGTGAAATAACTGTCTAAGAAGAAACAAAGCAAGGGGCAGAGAGCTGCCGAAAATCGTAAGCACCCCTTTCCAAATAACTTTAAAGATGACAAGCTCATTGAGTTTTTAATGCATTTCAACTTAACATGAAATAACTTATTAACATTAGTTAGCCGGCGTTCGCCATTAGGAAACACCACGCACCTGTTGCCAGACATGCCGTGATCTGTTCAGGATCATGCAGGAAGTCACAGAGCGTGAAGAGCGTCCTCTGCTTCTCATGAACATCCCCAGTGTTCAGCCATCTTGTAAGGAGCTCCGGGGCCCACCGTCCAAAGGGCACGGGAGCCCGCGTCGGGTCGTGGGTGATGGGATATTCTTCGGTGATCTGAGCGGTTGCCATGGAGATTCGCGGAAAGAAGCAAAGCTATGATTAGTCGACGGTTTTTAAACAAGAATTTATGTTCGAAAGTGGAAGGTCATGGTCTAAAATAGGAGAGTTTACGTTATGTGGAGAGGATTAAAAAGAAGTTTCTCGCAATTGAGTTCGATTGTGTGGCCAATGCGTCATTTTTGTCGAAACTTCTGCACATCAAACGTGCCTTTCTGCTATCGAAATCCTTCTCGGTGAAGAAATGTTTTCATCCGATAACGATAGCCCCAAGGGATAATCCAATGTGTTGTTCACATAAACGGACTGCGGTTCTTGGTATTCGTAACGCATAACAAACCAATACTGAGAAACCCGAGCACAATGTTCCCTTAGTCCAGCGATGAGTCAAAACGATCGGAATGACCCCAGACCGAAAACAATGGACGAAATGGGAACATTACGAGCGATGACGACAAAGGAATCGAATCAGGGGGTGGGTGACTCATTTCGGAACGGTTACCGCTGGAAACGAAATAGTAGCTCGGTTTCAAGGCATATTGCAATGGAAACGTTAAATGCGTTTTGCGATGAATCACAAATAAGACCAAATAAGATTTATAAGTATGAAGGTAACTGCATAGGTATTATTGCATTTGGATTTATCGTTCCATTAACTGTTCCATTCATGAAACCAATGCCTTCCTGTTTGTAATTAATCTAATTTGTTTCGGGGGATCACCACATCACACATATGATCACCGGATTGGACACTTGCACCTCGAAGTGGTTGCTGGGTGGCCTATGTAGATTCCACATTCCTTTTCCTCAGCTGATCTACCGATATAACCAAGTTTGGTCCCCCAGCGGCCATCGAGAACATTACTGATCCTCTGGGACAATCACATAGCCGCGAACTAGTAAGTTTCTAGCGCGAAATGCGACATCATAAATTCCTATCAGTACAGAACCGCAAAACCCCAGCAAGCGTACAGTAACAATTATTTGTGTAGGAACTATAAAAATACTATGCCGATTGCCGAGGCAATTACTTCATGTGATAAAAGCTGAGAGTAGGCCGAACAATCTCCTCCCGGCTCCCTCCCCCCCCCCGCCGCTCATTTCCCACCACCCGCGACCATAGCCGCGGCCATAGCAACATTACCATATCGGGCGAGCTGCGCGCTCATTGGTCCGTGCAGCAGGTGGGTTAATTACCGGCGGCCAATCAGCGATCACACCTGTACATAACTCCGCCCCCGGCCAGCCGGCCGCGGCAGCATGGCGGCTGCCGGACACCTGTAACGGTGGAATTTCCCACGGTGTGAATTTCTCACCGTGTGAGATTATCACGCGGTGAGAAACGGAATGCTTTCCGCTTACAGGAGGATGGTTTGATGGTGGTATGCCTGATGGTTTGATGTGCGAGATGTGAAAAGCTGGGCTCATGAATAAATGCTTGTGCTGTATGGGTAGTTCGCTCAGGTAGAAATGAACATACAAATGTAGTTCCTTGACAAAATTAGGCAAATCAGGGACATTTTATGTCACTTTTTAGGACCGAATATTTCTTACAAGTATCCAAACATTTTCATATCGAAATAATCTGGTCGAAATAGCCAATTCGATCCAATTATTGGTTATGTTACAGCGTGTAAGCAATTCCTGTGGATTACAATTTAGGTAACTAGGTAAGTGAGAATTGGACAAAATGAAAACGATATTCTTGACTATAAGAATTTCATTAAAATCCTCCACTCCCTCAGGTTGTGCATTGATTTGCATCAAACCTAAATCACCATCCTATCAGGGATCCATTTGAATTGCATCGCACCTCGCCAAGAAATCTCCATCGGCAGCCGACGAGCACGTGACCTTAGAGGCCGCGACGCGTCCATCACAAGGACGACCACGTGACCTGGCCAGACCGCCTTAGAGCCGCCACTTTACATACGGCACGGGCCCGGCGCATACCGAGAATGGTTTGGACAAAAGCGGGCAGTGCTCAGTCAGACAGGAATGCCAGGATGTTTATAAATATCTGGATTATATAAAGCATGTAAGTACATAAACAATGCTATCCAACCAAATGCGAAAAGTAACAAGTACCGGCCGAACGGCTGAACTTTTAATCTCTGGATAATAGACGTGCGCTGCCTATAATTTCTTCTTCTTTTCATTTTACTCCTGACGTATTGTGTTAAAAAAGTCTCTGTACCCTCACCTTCGGCAGCAAGCGTCTACAATATACAATTACATACAATCCTTAGTCCTTATGCTCAATATATTCACAACTTCTCGGGAAATTGTGTAACATAACCGACCATCACTCGCCAAAGGCGCAAGTGAAAGACAAACATGCCGGCAACAAATACCTTGTCACATTGCTGACAAATCGCCTACCAAACCGCCACATTTACGTGGCACCGCGCGTCCCGCCCCCGCCATTTTTCTGGCGCGAGTCTGGTGGCGGCGGTGTCGGGGCGCGCGGTTTGCACCGCGAGGCGCGCGGTTTTGCAGCGCTCGACAGTCCGGTTTTGGCGGGAACTGATACATATCGATTCACAGCTGCGGCTCGGAGTTGATTCCGTTATAGTTCTGGGAATGATGGATGGGGGCCCCCCGTGGGGAAGGTGCTATAGGTGCTAACGGCAGCGGCGGGAGGTGCTTTAGGTGCTAAGGTGTTAGCGGTGAAGGGTGCTAACATTATGATAGTTTTAAAATTAATATATTTTTATAGTTTTATATAGTTCTACCTGGCCGTCAGTGATGCTTAATTCGATAATAACAATCAATTTCAGCATCATCAACAGGTAGCTAGAGTGAAAAACCTTGCCAGAATATCCTATTTGAAACAATCGTTGAGTATCCCGTCTAATGACTTGCGGATATGCATTGCCACTGGATGGAATATCATCTGATGGGGGATATCTTCCGTAAATTCTCCAGAGAAAATCACCTAAGTACATGATGGACCGAAAGAGAACAATGATAATGTCGCTGGGTTATGAAAACGCCCTTTCACTCTACCATATGACGTAATCCCTCCTGACAGCTGGGCTGCCATATTTGACAGTACCTACCTGATTTAGGCCACCCTTGGGCACACCTTCTGTCTCTGAATATCGTCAAATCATGTTACAAACTGGTTCAGTCAACTGGTTCCGGCATAATAACTCATAAATACAAAATGAACCGGCTCAAACAGCACAGGTGTTTGGAACAAATAGCACCCGGTAAGATCTTGACTAGACCTTTGCCATATTAGGCACAATCAGTTCAATAGGAAGGCAGCTGCTTGAATAACATAATGCAGGTCGGGCTACCCACAGATTCAGAGTAATATCGATGGGTCAGCTGAAATGTGCCGACCACCTGGTAAGAGAAACCTCATTGGAATCGTATTTGATTTATGATACTAAATTGGTGCATCAATTTGCCGCGACCGTGTTCGAGCTTCAGTTCGATCTTGAGGTTCGGCATATAGCCCATGCAAAACCAAACAAACACATGGTGTTTTTACTCCTTCAATCAAGGGCTGATGCAACAAAACTCTTTTTCGGGGACCGTAACGGCGTACATTAATTCCATTACATCGAGATCACTATAAGCGTATTGTTACAAATCACGTTACTCGCGTGTCAATGCTTCTAGTGGTTTTCGTCTGCACCATCAAAGGTCCCCTTCTCTTGATTAGCTAGAAGCATCCCTTTTCTTCCCTACATTTCTTAACCTCACTCCAACACGACGACATTCCATTCCGCACCAGTCCAGACATCCCTCCCCCTACAACCGGAAGGGGAATCCAATATATTGATATCACTACAAGCGTATTAAATCAAATCAGGTTCTTCCCGTGTCAATGCTTCTTGTAGTGGTTTTCGTCTGCGCCAGCAAAGGGTCCCCCGCTTGATTACACAAGCATTCCTTTTCTTCCTTAATCCTTACATTCCTTTTGCCCAGTACAACAAAACGACATTCCATTCCGCACCAGTCCAGACATCCCTTCCCCTACAACCGGAAGACCAATCCCATTCCCGGCATCATTTTCATTCACTGATCTAGGTTAATGTCTTCAGTGACCCTGTATGCGACCCTGCTGCAAAGCCACCCCCTCAGCCAGGGGAGGGGGAGACAGTTGGGTTGATTGAACAACGCGTTTCGGATGGTCGGCTAGTCACGTGATGTCTGCTGTGCTGGAGACGGCTGGTCACGTGGTGGCGGCAGTGCGGGAGGCGGCAAGTCACATGATGTCTGCAGTGCTGAAGGAGGCTAGTCACATGACATGTGCAACGCTTCACGTTAGGCAGTACGTAAGGTCGAGTTTGAAATAGATAGTAGGTAAGATGCGGTCCAACAGCTAAAGCGAGGCTCATACCAGTGTGCCTTTCACCTTCTCGATTACACCTACTAGTTTTGATGCTGCATGTTCCAAGAAATTCTGTGAACTTAATTAAGATGTGACTGAAATAATCCATTAAAATTTGGGAATTTCGAATTCATTTTGATAGTAAACAGTTGCAGATTGCAGCAAAAGAGTAGAAGTGATTTCCGATCGATTTCAAATCGATTTCCAATAGATTTCCAGCCGATTTTCAAACCTCTCAGTCCCTTGGGGTTATATCTGTTTAGTCTACAACGTTACCTCCCACCTCGGTCGACGACCCCCGACACTCTCTCTTCTCCTCCACCACTCTCTCTCCTCACACATGTCATCACCAGACGTCTGCAGAGGACTTGCAGATGACTCCCACATGCACACAGACACAGACAGACATACAGACGCGTGTGTACGCACGTGTGAGTATTGGCTGGGTAATACGACTACGGTAGTGTGCGTGAGTGGGTACGGTGGTGTTGACGTTTATGAATCACCCTTGCAACAGGCAACGGAGATAAAAGGAAGGAAAGGAAGAATTGACGAAAGGAAGAAGGGAAGGATAGAAAGGAAAGTGAAAAAGATGGATAGATGAGAGATGAGGGAACCAAGGAATCAAAGGTTGACAGAACAACTGGAAGAAAGTAAAAAGGAAGATTTTTGGATAAAAGGGAGGGAAGAAAGAGAGCAAATAGAGGAAAAGAAATAATGATGCAAAATGACGAGAGCAAGGAAAAGGCTGAGGGAAATAATTGATATTCCACTGTAATTCCTTTGCATGGGGAGTGAAACTACGGTTAGGTACCAATTCAGCTTAGCCATCCCTAACCTCTCTATAAGACGAAAGAACACTGAAACAATTAACCAAATATAGAGCGCTCGATAAAATCACTTCAATCTCGCTCTCCCTTATTTGGCTCCAGCTCCGTCCACAGCTGTGGCCGGCCAGAGGTCGCGATCCCTTTCGCTGACACCGCCTCGACCGCGACCCAAGGTTACGTGACCTCTTGACCCCGCGCGCTCCTATTGTTCGGGGTGCGACGTTACCACATTGGCTGAGGCGAGGATGGACTGTATGAAGACAAATCTATGGGTTGAGGTGTCAAGAGAGAAGATTATGTTTCTATAGTAAGATTGATATGCTGAATTGATGTCAACTGGGTTTTCAGCGAAGGCTGTATTATATGACTCTATGACGTAATAGTAATCCATTTTCTTTCACCCTTTGGGATTCAAGGATTTGAAATATGAAGAGAGACAGAGATAGAAAGAGAGGGAGAGAGAGAAAGAGAGGGGGAGAGAGAGAGAGAGAGAGAGAGAGAGAGAGAGAGAGAGAGAGAGAGAGAGAGAGAGAGAGAGAGAGAGAGAGAGAGAGAGAGAGAGAGAGAGAGAGAGAGAGAGAGAGAGAGAGAGAGAGAGAGAGAGAGAGAGAGAGAGAGAGGAGAGAGAGAGAGAGAGAGAAGGAGAGAGAGAGGTAGGGGAGAGAGCGAGAGATCCTGGGAGCATTAGGAGAAAATATACAGCCTTCCGACATAAGTCATTATAGGTATTCAGAGCGGTAAGGGGGTGATAGGTCATTTGAAGTCATGGAGCCGTGTTCAGCGGAAAGCGCTATATCAATTGAATAATATTGGAGGGATGGGGTCCACGATAATAGCCGATGCAAGACATCAAATGCAGTGACCAAGATGCGACGAATCAGTTCCATTCCATTCCATCTTCAGAAGCAAACAATGCCATGCGGTCTTGCACTTTGGAGGTTCGAGCAAAGAATGCTTATGTTTATCCCATGTTTATTGACCAGCATTGGCCTCATAAATATAACTCGGTTTGAAATGAAGTGGCTTATTATCCCTCTCTAGCAGCTTATTGATTCGTGTCATTGATTTCGTTATTTAGTTTCCAAACATTGAGGCGGCCAACCCCGTATTCCATTTCTTATTCAACAATTAATGGCATTGTGAAAAGAACATCAAAACAACAACATCGACCAGACAAATGTGCAACGATATACCCATTAACCACTGCCAATAAAACACACCCAACCCACCATTATAACTACCCTGACGATAGCCAGTCCGCAGTAGCACACTTTTCTAAACCACAAGCCGCAGCCGAGAGACAGGTTCGGGCGTTGCGGTTTTTGCGGATGCTCCACTCAGCGCCTGTTACGTTTTTGTGGTCTGCTAAAAGCCGCGTAATCTCCGCCCAAATTGGTTTAATGGCACATGGGCACAACAGGTGTGGGGAGCTCGATTTGGCACAGTGCCAGACGGATTACTTTGAAAGGGAGGAGAGAAACTGCTGCGCTGAGTTGCTGCCTGGAGATTGGACCGGAGATTGGACGGGTCTGCTCTACCGTCTTGTAAAGGCACAACTCGTAAAAGCTAGCGATTCAACGTAAACTTGGTGTTGTCTTTGCTGACAATCGATTAGCAATTACCTTTTCACTGGAGTAAAAGTGTTAAGCTGTAGACGCAGAACTAAAGCATAGTCACTTGCTGTAAGTATCATTGTTTGTATTAATTGAAAATTCTGAATTAAAAATACTGAGGTAACATTTATCGCTATAAAAATAGCACAAAAAACTTCCCAATCCATCCCAATCGAGTCAACTGGAATCACCAAAATCAGCAGCTCGTCGTCACGCTCTAAATTCAGCACCTGCTTATACCACGTGCCGGCCATTTATTACACTTTACAAGCTGCACGTGCAGCACGCACGTGATGTTGAGCCGCACCGGTGTGCGAACAGATGTCATAAAACACCACCCGTGCTCGTCATTAATTAGAGAAATTAAACAAATAGTCGGACGGTGTGGAAACCATTTGTCAGTGTCACTGAAATGTTTCAAACTTTAACTCTGCGGGGAGAGAGAGAGAAAGAGAGAGAGAGAGAGAGAGAGAGAGAGAGAGAGAGAGAGAGAGAGCGAGAGAGCGAGAGAGAGAGAGAGAGAGAGAGAGAGAGAGAGAGAGAGAAAGAGAGAAAGAGAGAGAGAGTTTGAAAGATAATTTTAGCACCAGCAATTACTGTTATGCTTTCTTAAGCACGCAAGAAACTCATCAGTTTTAAAAATCGTCAAACACTAACTTTCCTATTTCAACTGTTTTGATATAAGATTTTCTTAACTGCATCTTGGCAAGGATTTCTATTAAATCCTACAGGCCTGGTAGCAAGATATGTCGAACAGAAATCACAAACCGTTAGCCGATAGACCCCGTCGGATCCACACCCACTCCCGTCTGTCATACCGTCCAAACCCTTTGATTTGGGGTAGTTTTGGCTGAGTGACCTCTGCCCACCGCAGGATGTGACGTCACGCCGAGCCTGTGACGTCACAGTCGTTCAGTGCCAGCCTGAACGAGGCCAGGTGGATGTGT
Source organism: Amphibalanus amphitrite (assembly GCF_019059575.1). Lineage (NCBI taxonomy): Eukaryota > Metazoa > Arthropoda > Thecostraca > Balanomorpha > Balanidae > Amphibalanus > Amphibalanus amphitrite. Next base: position 41,673 of record NW_024882705.1, on the reverse strand, counting down.
TCGCGGGGGGGGGGGGGGCAGGGGGGGGGGGCGTGGTTTTGGCAGAGGGTATTGGGACAGATGAGTTATCACTTGGAGGGTGTCTGCTTGGTTGAGGTGTCAAAGGCTTGGTTTTGATACATGCACTAAAATCTCGTCGATGAAGCACCTACACCTGCTTTGGATGAATCTGTAAAATAATTGGTTTCAATTATGTTTTCTGATGCAAGATGCGCAATAATGATTCAATTTGAACGCAGCCACGACACATGCTATCAGACTTATTTGACAGGTGGAAATTTCCCCAGTGTATAGTTTCGTTCCATTGCTTTATGCTGAAGAAGCTTTAAATAATTCATAAGCATAAATAATGAAGAAATATAAAATAGTTGGGATCTAGTCTGCTCAGATACCGCTTCATTTAGGTACAGCACAATCCAAAGCACACGTGAAGCTCTGAACAGCTGTTTCGCGACAGCTTCCGTCGTCAGGCCATGAAGCCGAAGAACGACCTTGGCATGGCCACCTGGCTTCAACAAATAGCCTCGGGCGCTGTCCAGTACAGCGCATACGTCTCACAACCGCTGAGAAGAAAAATCTACGCCCATCCGCGCTACAGCCAAACTAAACTCGCTACAAATGATACCCTATCAGCGTCCAATCTATTTAACACTTTGGGAGCGTTTGATGTATGCGATGGCCTCGTTTCTAAGCCAGACAGGCGTAGATTCATCTATCTAATGTCATGAGAGGGCTCATCGGCCTCGGACCACCGTGATGGCTCCGACGGGCTCGTTCAGCTGTGATAAACTGCAGCTCTTATCCAGTCGGGAGCGGCCGTCGGGCTTGCGGACAAATGTCGGACACTCTGTCGACAATTGCGGCGCCGTCGGCGGCAAATTGCAGCACTTTATGGCGACAAATAGCGCCAATGTTGGGACAACTGCGCAATAGAATTGTTGGGATTGAAAGCATGGCTGTTGGCGAAATTTACTCGAGGGCAAAGTGGCCATTGGGATTGAAGGAGCTTTATCTCAGCGTTAGATAAAAACATGTAAAAGAAAGAATATTGAGTGCTTGGTCTTGACACGGCTCGAGCCGGTAGATGATGAAATATCTTTTAGAACTCAATTGTGTAGGCAGCAAACGCACAAACTGCTAAAACGTAACAAACTGCTGAACATCATTGCGTTGGAAACACACCAATTCTCGTATGCAGCAGAGCCCCTCTCTACAGTCGCCACATACCTCCATACCTTTCCAGTAAGGGCCGGTTCCCATGTGGGCACTCTGTACATTTCCATACGACTCAGACGGGCTGACCCGGGTGGCACGGTCTGAACCGGACTTTATGCAGACGGACTGCATAGCGCGGCCTTGGAGGGCGGGCCAAAGGCTCCGGTGACGTCATGTGATGTCATCGGGGCATCAGGCAGGATGTGAGACTCTGGGTTCACTTTTGGGTGGACTTTGTCTCATCTCACTTATGCAGCATGACTACCTTTTATTCAACGGGTGTTCAACAGTTCATAGATTTATCAACTGGATGGGGAATAATCCATGGATCATAGATTTTTACGATTGGCCGGCAAAAAGAAAAGATAAGAAAAATGCTCAGCGTGATAAATGCCGGCCAAAGTATCCACACTTCAAGCTGTGTGCCATTTATAGGCGGTGTTTAGACTAATTGATGTTACACAGGCAATGTCAAAACCGACGCGATGTTCCGATGTAGTGAAATGTTATGGCAGTAGCCTACAGGCACGTATAGGCAAAGAACAGTGCTATTGCGACGGCACTGTCAGAACAGCGATTTTTACAACGCAGATGACTGTCTAGTGTCGTACACTCCGCGTTAAAACCCACACCCTAACGCCACCCGCCGCTTTAGGCGCCGCCGCACCTAACCGAGGAACTCACAGCTACTCTCGAGGGAGTTGTCCCGAAGTACGACGGTCAACAATTCACGGTCTACCGCCTATGGCGACTGTGAGGAATGTAAAACATATCCCAACTCCGCCCCAAAGAAACGCCAGCCACAGAGACAGCAAATGCGTCGTGAAAAGTCAGAGACAGACATTTTCTTCTTAGCTACGAGATGGGTTTGGAATGTTTCATTTTAAGGGAATATTTACATGCGAATGTATGACGCAGTAGAGTGTTTCGGTTCTAGAGAGTCTCATGGCTGTCTTGCCGAGATATCAGAAGATTTTCCAGAAGTATACGAGCCATAGTCTGCAATTTGCTGAACTTTCAATGCCAACCGTCCGCGACCATGCCTCGTTTGTTCCGCAATTCATGGTAAAAGTCTCCTCTGGAGCATATACGGGACGATTTGTCCTACCATTTCACGACAGTCTCCAGCCAAACTTCAGCCATTTCAGCTCCTCTCTCGAGCTCAACTTTCCAGCCAGACTCTCGTCTGGTAAATTCAGACCACTTCTGATAAATCCTGACCATTTTTCTTCTCACAGACGGTGAATTTCGTCAACAGATTTCGTCAGCAACTCGTGGGTTACTGTCGTAGGCAGCTCTCTCTTTGCAGACTCCACGGCGCCGCGTGTTGATACATCGCAGAACCAAACGGACTAGTAGCCAGCGTGGCGGTGGAGGAAAGAGGCAGGGGGAGTGGGGAGAGGGAGAGAGTACAGTTAGTTGCTGGAAAGAGGGTGGGTCGACAGTGCTGGGCAGAGCGGAACCAAGTGAACCGTGATTGTAAAGACGGATGAATCATAGGCGCCAGGACGGCTGGGACGGAGAGACGGGAAACGGTGGAGGCACTGGGATGTGGGTTGTGGAGCCGGGGACACTGAAGAAGACCTACACATGAAGAAAGCGGCACTGTGAACAGCAGAGATTTTCATGGATAATTGATAGAGAATTACTGAGATAATCTGATAGAAAAATTGATAATTGCCATTGAAAGATGAAACAATTAACTGAAAGTAAAGAGACGCAAAAGCCTAAATTGATACCTAACCAAGGCTTTGACAGACATCATCGTACGACTTTCTGTGCCCCGAAGGCTTACCAGTTACCCCTGTAGTTTTCCGTGCCTGCAGTTCCCCGCGTCTCACTGAACCTGAACTGCGGAAATTGTGCTCAAAGGGACACCGACGCCCGATAAAAGCGGTCAGAACCTCGGTCGTAGCTGTTCTCTATCTCACATCGCAAGGGAGCCGCCATCTCCGCAAAAGGAAGGCGGTCTCTTTTTCCTTCATATCCGCAAAGGGAACGCAAAGCGGTTCCTTTGGATGCATGAAAGGCGGCTCTTTGGTTTTATCTCCCGAACTCCCTACCTGTTTTCCTAACTCTCCAGTAAGAAAGCGCTATCTTCATAGGAGTTGGAATGACCACCGACTTCTTTATGTACACTAAATTGAAATATGTTTTGCTGATCTATTTGCATTATTTTAGAAAACATCACTAAACGTCATAAGGTAACGTGTAATGTGGTGACTTTTCTATCTCTCATTCTCTTCTCTCCCTCTCTCTCTCTCTCTCTCTCTCTCTCTCTCTCTCTCTTCTCTCTCTCTCTCTCTCTCTCTCTCTTTCTCTCTCTCTCTCTCTCTCTCTCTCTCTCTCTCTCTCTCTCTCTCTCTCTCTCTCTCTCTCTCTCTCTCTCTCTCTCTCTCTCTCCCCTACCCCTAAAACAGCATCTTGTGCGGTCCGGTGACCTCTGTAACATCAGCATACATTGACGGTTGAACGATGTTACACGTTCATCTCAATGCTCTCCAATCCTTCCACCTGCCACTCTCTCCCCTCCCCTCCTCTCTCCGTCCTGCTAACCTCGATTACCGTTACTCATCTCGCACCCCTCTCTCCTCCCTCCCCCCCTCTCTCCCACCCGCGCCCTGAGTAATTTATTTCTGGCCCAACCCAACGCGTGTGTTACAGGCCGCCACCGCTGCCACCGCCGCCGCCGCCGCAGCCACCACAGTGGCAGGAACGGAAGCCGAGGCTGAACCAACAGCTGTCAATCTTACCCAGACAGTGGTTTTGAGAGGTGGCAACTGCTGGAACTCAGAGCTGACTGCACGTGTTAGTTGGAAAAATGCAGCGGGGTTCGATAGGATGTGCTGCGCAACGATTGGGATTGATGAGTATGAAACCGTTCTTAGGGGTAACATGTTTCCTTTGTTGCCTACAGAAAAGCGGTACGAAGAGTTTAAAGGGACCCTCCCGGCTCCCACCTTCAAAAAAGTTTATGAATTGGCATAAAAGTGATGTCGCTCGGTTCAGAAAGAGCGAAAACGAATATCTACCAAATTTCACCGAAAAATATTCACCGGTTTTCAAGATATTATACTTTTATTTTTGTTTACTTTTTGGGATCTCCGCTGTTCCTAGCGACTTTATTTGGAAGCAATAGTTTGACAGCTGAAAGTGCGGCACTTGTTGCGCGCAAAGCAGCATATACCACCGCGTGCTACAAAACGTTTTAGTCAAACATTTAAAAATCGTTAGATATCTGCGCTGACGTCACACATTCAGAGGGGTATTCCTATGCATTAGCCGCTCTGAATCAAAATGCTGCAATTTTGAAAATCAATATTTCCGATTTAAGGTATTTCTCGATGTTGTGAGTGCCGAAACCGGTAATTGTGAGCCAGGGACCCCATTTTGGCTATCTCAACTCAAATCTAATGTTAAGGTGGGAGGGTCCCTTTAATTCCCTTTAATTTAGTATGATAATTTTCGCTTTAAAAACGCGCACACCTATGATAATGTATTTGTAAGAATTGTCGATTAATTTCAGCTGATTATTTTACCTGGAACTTGGAAGACGGTATGGGGTTGAACTGAAAAGGATTGATATTCACTTACTGATAGATTGATCGAGTAGATTCCTGTGACAGGTAAGATAAGTGCCAACTAATGAGTCTAGCGAAAGGACAACGATCACAGACACTAATCAGAAACCCCTAAAATAATACCCGAATATATCTACAAAGTGTTTCGAAACTAACCCAGTGTTGGTGAAAAATCTCGTAAGGGAATACATGTTTCATTAGGCCGGCTTCGTGTTTCTACCGAGGCCCTAATGGAGCGCTCTGGAGTCAGGTTATTTTTGGCGCACCTTCGCGGCGTGTTCGTCTCTCCTGCGCCACGGTCGATCACCTGCGCACATTACGCCGTTTGTGCGCCACCAATGAACCTCTGAAAGTGGGCCCAGCCAACGAAACTGAATCCACAAATACGAGCTACTCAAAACCAGTTAAACAACCCAAAAATACGCCTACCCTGCACAATTACAAGCCTGTAGTAGCTATTTGGCCGTTTTTTACGATAAACAGACAAGAAACAGCCCAGACCACACAGAAAACAGCCCAAAAAACTGAACCTCATCAGCCAAACCTTCCTAGAAGGAGTCCAAAGTATCAACTCGGCGGCGGCGAGGTCGCTGTCAGCCCCCCCCACTCTGGGGGGGGGGGTGTCTCGCCACCCCGGTAGCCTGATTGGCGCCGGGCCAAACTGGCAGTGGCCGCCTAATTCAGGGCCTTCAGCCCAGCCAGGTGAGAGAGAACTGCCAGGGGACAGAGTTGCCAGAGGACAGAGTTGCCAGACGTAAAGATACCAGACGCTGGAGCGGGAGAAAAGCTCAGGCGTGAAGGGGGAAAAACAAAACTGAAACTGCAACAGCCCAAGTTTTTGGCGAAAACTAAGTAAAATAGCGGAGTGAGGGATGGGGAAGCGGGACAGTAGATACGTCCTTCAAGGCCGTAGGATACGCCGGACATCATGCCAGCTCTGCTGGGGGAGGGGAGGAGGGGAGGCAGTTATCATGTTTTGATTGGCTGAACGGAACCCTTGAGCGTGATTCATTCGGTCCATCAGAGTGGGTTCATAGATTTGGGAGGCGGGTTTCCTGTGGGCGGTTTGTGGTGTTGAGACATTTTCTGTGCGACGTGTTGATGGAAACTGTGGTTACAGGACGGATATTGATTTATGACGTCATCGTTTACATGTGCTTTTTGATCAAATAGGTACAGCTGTTCTTCAAGGGCACGATTTTGCACGATGAGAATGTTCATATAAGCATCTAAAAGGGAATGAAAAATACCAGCCCATCAGACCAAAAGGACTTTAACTTTAAAAACTAAACCATTTCCCGAGGGCTATTAGGACAGCAGACAGGGCCAACCGAGGACCTGAAAGGGGATTAAAGAGGGCGGAGGCAGTGAAAAACAACTTGGGACAGGAAGTGGCAAGAGCGCGGGTAAGAAAGGGGAGCGAGGGTGCCCGAGGGGACATTTTCAGACGATGACACCACCGCTTCTGTCTACACCTGGACGGATTAGAGCACCCGACACCGGGGGGATTACCTCCAAACAATAGCACCGATCCGGTCTTATGACGTCACTGGTTCTATTTTGCTGTCAGCGACAACAGCTGGGCGGATAGCGGGCGATAAACGGCTGGTGTGTAAACTAGTGAAACATGTAATGGCCGCGACGCAAGGTAGAGGCATTTACATGCTTGGCATGCGTGTCGATGGAAAGTAGCGATTCAACGCGCTACAACGTGATGTAGGAACATTAGGTATTTATCACATCTATTCCATGAGACATATTGGGCTAGAATAATCATGATATGCTCGATTTGTTGGTACGTATTGGATTAATATCGCACTTACAAAAGAAACAAAAACGATCGAAGATAAGCAACTGCGAGTTAAAATAAACCCTCGCACATCCTTCCAAGAAAAATATACGCAGTACAGGACCAAATGACGACATAGCACAACACAAAACGCGACCATCAAGTGCCCTTCGTCTGGACCTGATGACCTTAACAATGTTTCAGTTCTACGAATCGCGGCTCCGTATTTTTCTTCCATTTGGGACCCCAGACGGCGACAATATTATTCGAAAGAGAAGTGTTTGCTTTGAAGACGGTCTGACTGATAGGCCCTCACCGGCTATAGACTGAGAGGCACGTCGAAGAGACTGATAAACACTGTATGAGAGGCCTAACCACGAATCTGCGCGAGCTAGCAACGGCCGAAATCACGTTCGACGTGTTTAACACGACCGCAATATTTTCTCCCCGTTCTAAAATACACAATCTTGCAATCTATTTCGTACTGAGCGCGTGCCTTAGCACGGAAAACAGCACCTGCATTATAAAGCAACCCAATTTTAGGTGAGAAAACTCAATGCGTCGTTTCTGATGATGACTATTACGACCCATTTTATAATTGACTCAACTGCGTTCCTTTTACTTGACACCCATACATCGTGTTTTATGTGTGTTATTATACATCGTGTTTCGCCTCTTGTTTATACATCTTCATCGATGACACGATGAGTCTTTTTTCAATACCTATCGCGTCATTTTCATTATAATGCACCAGACATGTGCATGGATCCGAGAGCTGGATCTATGATGTCAGTGGATCTCTTGGCAAAACAGAGGGGTTAGATCTATGATCTGAGTGGATCTCTCGACAAAATTCAGGGGTCGGATCTATGATCTGAATGGATCTCTCGACAAAATTTAGGGGTCAGATCTATGATCTCTGTGGAACCAGCGGGCAAAAATTTGTGGAGGGCCTATGATCTGTATGGATCTCACGACAAGATGTAGCCAATGAAACCCTTATCCTACATAATTGTACACCTTACAATGCAATACAATTGAGAATTGTCACTTGTGGACATGGTTAAGACCAGTTGCAATCATTAAGTATCATCAATAAATTTGACTTTAAATGAAGAACATTTGTACTACATTTAAAATAAACCAAGAACATGCACATTGCTACTTTTTGTGACCAAATGTAACTTTTTCATGACAGCACTGATGACAATCATATCAACAAGCTACAGTCACTTTAATTCAATGAACAAACAGTACAGACAGATGCAGTGGCGGCGGGGCACTGCAGACTTTTGGTCCCATTCTTTCCATGCAACGCCAGTAGGGCTTATGTTAATATGCAAAAATCTATGGGGGGCACGGTGCCCTGGTGCCACCCCCCCCTCCCGTTCCGCCGCCTATGGACAGATGTTGGGAAATCAAACCTGGAAGCCAAATAGGTCAGTCTTGCTCAAAATAATCCAGCAATCCACTTATTCTACCAGGTATGAAAACCCAATTTCGATTTAGTAAGAGAAAGAGTAGCAACCAACCTCTAATACTTTCCTAATAAAATTCCAAGTTCAAAAGAGGCATTAACTTCTTCAGATTACCTACTTTGGCACCGTGCCAAGTGCGGTGCCATGCTGCTGTCGTAATGAGAGAGCCTCCCAAAAACGACAAACGAAATTCACAGCTCACTTTTTGGTAATATTGTTTTATTACGTCATTATCGTTTGACCAATTAAAAATCTTAATCTGACTAAAACCGTAATGATTCCAAAAGGTTCCCCGTTATAGGCCCTTCGGACTAATGACGTAAGATATTGTGATTTTTTTTAGAAGTGAATGAAAAAAGATGCAAGGCGCACTTGTAGCACTCGCGCAATGAATGTCTCCCGCTCAAGGGTTATGTAATACCATTTCAGCTTACGTTTACGTCATTAAATTCAACGCTACAAAGATGATATTCATGAACAATCATAACGTAAAATTATGTGAGGCAGAAAAAATGAACATTATTTTGAAGAAAAAAAGACTTGGATTTCCAGTTTGATTTTTTATTTATTATTATTTTACTCAAAAGTAGAGCACTTAGCTCAATTGTTATTTGAAATGACGTCACCAGTTCTATTTAGAGACTGAATAATCATTTTACGGTACATATCCAAGGCCATTACAATTGATATTTCGCTTCCCCAGCGTGTTCCCCAGGCTGTTGAATATTTTTATACTTTTGTTGATATCTCAGTTTATTTTATCAAATATTAGTTTCAATAGATTGAAATACCTTTACCTAGCCAAGCCACAGGTGTCAATATCATCTTTTATTGTTTATCAATCAATTGTGTTAGCTGGAAAGCCTCATGGTTGTCTAATGCAAGATTGTCTTATCATTATGTAGATTCTAACATTAATTGTGATGTACCTAGTAATGTATTATTCATTAGTCATTACTTACCTGTATCTTAATTGTTAATGCAAACTTTTCTGTTGGTATGTGAACAATCTTCATGTCACTCAATTCACTCAAGTTGTGACCGTCATGAGCCTCCTTCATTTTATATTATGTATAATGTAACTGGATGCCCTTTACTAATATGGCCTTAGTATAAGATTGTTTGTTTCTAACCATACTTTGGTATTTATAACTTCTTTATGCAAGAAAGTTTAAACATTTTGTGCACCTTTGAGCTATGATCCCAATGGATCTCACGACAAAATTGGGGAGCCAGATCTATGATCCGAGTGGATCTATCGACAAAATTGAAGGGTCAGATCTATGATCCCAGTAGATCTCTCGACAAAATTGAGGGGTTGGATCTATGATCTGAATGGATCTCGGATCGGGATCCATGGGATCGGATCTCAGATCCATTTTCCTGGATCGGAGCACATGTCTGTAATGCACGCCATTCCACTTTTATATATAACCACTACGCGTTGTGTTTCATAATTAACAGCACGCGTGTTTTCAAGATATCTAACGTGCCATTTTTATAATTATCGTCATGCTTCGTTTTTTTTTTTTCACGACACCTCTCGCGTCGTTTTCTATAATTGACGCCGATAAGCGCTGGCGGTGGTCGAGATTCGGACGGCGCTCGCTCTTTGAAGTGTACTACCGCGGATAAATGTTTATGTCTGGGGGATATACAGCGACCTGGTGGCCCCCCTCCCCTCCCTCCCCTCCCCGGGGAGGACAGGGAGCCACACACGATCCGTCGGCCGCCCCCGAGCAGCAGCAGGCAGGAAAAAGGTGGGACGGGAGCGTAGGTGAGAGTTCATTTTACATACGAAGGCGCATAGCTATGGGTAGTGATAATTTTCCGGTTTTTATCCTAAGCTCAGTGGGCAAGTCTGTAAGCTATTTACTTGTTTACTTAGAGTGTATGAACTACTTGATATTCATTAAATAAAAACCACCTTTTATTCGAGGGAATAAGCGTCAGAACGCCTTTCCACGGTTGTCACCAAGGCCCAGTGCTGTGCCCACTGGTAATACCATCGGCACCGACCTCTCGTTTCTCGGACGCCATTTACATGTTTAGCGGCAATGCCACCCGGATATGTACGGCAATACCACCCGGATATGTGTCCAATCAGACATCAAACAACCTGCGACACTTGCACACGTGGCACGTGCCGCTGCAAGTTGCTGACACTACCGGGAAAAGCGCCATACAATGAGGTTTGATCCGTACCACGAATTCCGTTTTGCACCGCTACTAGCCGATTGAAGAAAGAAAACCGAGCTATATTGCTGTCATTCCGTTGCAAACCGTGCAGCGGGTAAAGGCAGGCGGTATACCACATTGTGGCTGTTTTACCAAACGCAATACGCGTTTGGTGTACCATATGATGTTACTGAATCAATTATACGTCACCTTCCCCAGATTACTGAAAACTGAAGCGTTCCAAACGGCGGACGAGCGACAGCTACAGAAACGAGCCGGGGACATCAAAAGTTGGAAAAAGAAGTTAGCACCAATCTTTAGGAGTCGGCTGCGGTAAAAATTAGGCACCATCAGAAGGCGGAAACAAGTCAGCAACGGAAGGAGCAACATGAGCAACAACTGCTACTTCGACAGTGACCACAGACGGAAAGAAGGACAACATCAAGGTACGATGGTGGCAACCGTGGGGAATCCGTAGAAAAGAGCAGTGTCGGCGGTGTCGGCGGCGGTAGCGGCAGCGGCGGCGGCGACGGTGTCTGCGTCGGCGGCGGCGGCGGCGGCGGAGACCAATGTTTTTATTGGAGCCTCTTCCCCCGCACCGGCCGGCCAGGAGCAGCCGACCCGGCGCCGCAGCTTCCACTCACAGCCGCCAGGTGGCAGTGCCGTCACCTGGCTGCCACCGGGTCCGGTAACTGGCTCTGTTCCAGCCGCCTCGTCTAGCGCGGAGCTGTCACTGTCGTGGCGGTGCTGACTCGAATATTGGGCGGCCGCAGTGGAATTTACCAATCAACCGGGCGAAGAAATATATAAATTTTACCTAAATACATTAGTTTCGTGGAACCAAAGTCCGCCAATGTCACCCAAAGTCACACTGAACATAGGCTTTCTCTTCAGTTTTTCCTTCCTCAGATGAAACTGCAGGTTCCACGACCACTTGCATGCTATCAATGCTTCACATCATCTCTCCCACTGTCCCACTGTCCCTCGTGCGAGTGAACAGCGCTGCTGCACCTCTCTCCCCCGAAAGCGCCCCCCCCCCTCCATCTGAGGAGAGGGTGCCTCCGGCCGCTCAGACCGAGCCATCGCGCTTGTAATGGTTCGACCAACATGCCCCCCTCCCGAGTCCCCGAGTACAGTGCCGACCTCGGAATGCAATGCAGCTACGTGACTGGACACGGGAACGAGGGACGCTGGAAGGCCAGAGACAGATGCTGGAAGGTCACCTAAAGATGCTGGAATGGAAGGTCACATAGAGATGCTGAAAGGTCGCCTAGAGATCCTGAAAGGCCATCGGAGGACGTTAGAAGGCCAGATGGAGATGCTGGAAGGTCACCTAGAGCACCTAGAGGTGCTGAAAGGCCATCGGGGGGGGGGGGGACGTTAGAAGGCTATAATTGAGGGGCGTTGTGTTTCGAAAAGTACCGAGAGATAATGAAAGGCTATCGATGGATGTCAAAGCTCATCAAGGGATGTTGAAGGCCTACCAGGGATTTCGGAGGGTCATGAAGATTGAAGGACGCTGAAGGCCACTGAGGGATCCTGGAAGACCTCCAGGCACGTTTAAGTGCGTACTTACCAGGGAGGTCGAAGGTCACCAAGGGATGTTGCAGGTCTGCAAAGGACGTTTGAAGGTCTACAAGAGACGCTGGAAGATCACGAAGCCCGAAGGATGTTGGATGCTCCTCAGGGAACTTTGAAAGGTCAGATCGGTTGCTATTCAGGTCTGATGATTATGATCATCTTGTGGTGATGGTGACCGGGCGCAGAAAGGGCTGAAAGCTAGGAAAAGTTGGATATGTGGTTACAGCTTTGCTGGAGTTCACGATCACTCTCAGTCTCGGCTCGGTAAAGACCAACTGATAGGTACTTCTATACGCATCACGACCATGTGAACAAACGCAGGTCCCGTGTCATCTCTTGGAGACACTGCGTAGGGTCCCGCGGCGCTGCCTCTGGAGGCTGTCTCAGTCCGTCTCGTGCCGTCTTGAGGAGGCGCTGGCTGCTGACGCTGTCTCTTGAGGCACCGCCTCTGGAGTCGTCTCAGGGCGCGTGTCGCCGCCGCGCCAGAGGTGTCGCCGGCGCACCAGAAGTGTCGCCGGTGCGCCAGATGTGTCGCACCGCTGTCAGCGCGCGATCGTCCGGCTGGTAATCGTATTCCCAACACGACGTTGAATAACGGTACAATGTGTTCGGGGAAGGTCGTGTCGCGCTGCGAGCGGCGGCGGCGGCGGCGGCGGCGGCGGCGGCGGCGGCGGTGGTGCCCGGTGAACTGGACTGGTATTCAGTGAGGGCCTTACGGACGCTCACCGGGCCTCTCACTTGGACCAGGCTGGCTCTCACCGGCGCTGTAAGAGGCTCGCCGGCTCCAGATGACCTCGCACCAGCCGTAGACAAGACAGGCTCTTACCAGTTCCAGTCCAACTCTAGTCGGCGCTGTCAAAACGGTCGCCGTTTTCAATAACTTACATTACCTTCCAATTAGCCGCTTATCGCGTATCGGCTATAACCATTCATCTAACATATACAAACAGATCCTTGCCTTCCGAAATGAGACCAAGCATTGGCAACAACAACGTCTCAGTCTCCAAAGACCGGAAAACAAAAGGCAGATCCACCCAGGGCACTTTCATAGCGTTACCTTCCACAGCTGCTTCGCTCAACAGTTGCAGCTGCCCCAGCTGCCCCAACTTCATTTCCTTTTTGCACATGTCACCGTACATGCGTCGCAGCCACTTACATCACATCAACCGTAGTCCAATCGTGACACCAAATTGTAATACGTCGCACGAGATGAACCCACCCGAACACCTCTGCGGCGTAGGTTCAGCGGCAGGGACGCAATGGGCTTCTACGAACCCTGCAACTACTGAGCTACGGATGGAAGCATCACTAAATGGAGGTAGAGAAAGCGTGACGAAACGACTCGAGTTGTGACGAGATGTGACGGAAGTGTAACGAGATGTGACGGAAGTGTGATGAAGGTGTGACGGAAATGTGATAAGAGGATGAAAGACATAAGACGGAAATGTGATGGAGACTTAAGTCTGGATGAGTTGCTCACGTGAAAAGCGAAGGAGACATAGCAAGACATAAGATACGAACTTCATGGCCGAAAATGTGACGAAACGAGACATAACAAGTGACAAGCTACCATCTATGAAAATGTGACGAGACCACACGTGGGCGCAACGAAACGCAACAAGACGCAAAACCTGCCAGGATAAAACGGCAATGGTGTCGAAATTAGTCCCAAGACCTAACAAAGCCTGTCGCTATACATGGCGCGCTATCGGTCGGGGGTTCAGCTGTATAATGCTGACGTCACAGTGGCCATTCGGGAGTTGGTCAAGTGTTTATGTAGTATTCCATTGGGAGAAGTCCCTCCAGCTGCTATCTAGTGGCGGGTGACAAACATGGTGCAATCGATATCGAAAGAGGTGGTCTAACGGTCCCTCGAAACATAACCGATAGTTGGGTGGGTGTGTTAGTGAGCTCTGGTGCGTAGTTATGCGTTACCGTGTGAAATACGACTCGAAAGAAACTACGACACAGCAAACAATCGATATAATAGAGGTGACCTGTAACGGTCCCTTCAAAAAACATCAACGATGCTTAGGTGGATGCCCTGATGCTTAGTTGGCAGTTAGCTAAGTGTTGCATATAGCCAGTCGTCCTAAGTTCGTCTGGACAATGGACATTCAATTCCAGCTCATTTTTTCCAGTGCAAGGTTGCGGACCGCGATTCAAACCACCAGACACTATTGCATCGCCTGCTTTACCCCACTGTTTGTTTTTCTTCTTCTGCTACTGCACCATACAGCGACACCCATATGACTCAAATCGACTGGCCACCAATGACGTCATCTTTCTGACCTCCAGTGACGTCATCTGTGGAAGCGATTCGTAGAGACACGGCGTATAAACAGCCGAGGCGGTCACCGCAACCGGTGGGGACTAGGCAGCGGGGTAAACATTGACAAATACACATTCACTTGCACACATACGGACACACACAGACACACTCAGGCTGCATTAAGGTTGGACGTCTGCAGCCATGCAACGGTGAGTTGCAGTGCAGCTGATGCAGGAGAGATCAGACAGCGTGGCACAGAAAATCAGCGGGGTCACGACCGACGGGAGATTTAGCCAAAATGGGGATGTGTCTTGACAGATCCACCCGGATACGGCGAGTCAGCAAAATGTGACGAAGATAGCACGAGTAAGAATAGAATTGTGCAAGCAGCTTAGTTAGTAGTGCTTACACACAGTATTAGGTTATGTAGAACTAGCAAGAATGGCTTCTTGAAAACGGATATATTTTTGTCGTCCTCTTTAAATGCTCAATGCTCTGTATGGGTGTCGAATAAACTTATTGCCTATGCTGCTACGATGCATTGTCTATAACTATTGCCTGAAAGCCGTTTGGATTTAACTTTTACCGTCGCTCTCGTAGACAACTCTTGTGAAACAACACGGCAATGATATAAGATTTCATTACCTTATTATTTTACAAACTATTGGGTCTCCTATATTACGGTCCCATGACAAGAATCAAGAATTCATGTGTCATTGACAGGAAATAATCAAATAATTCCCCCAGGTGGCCGGTCACGTGATCTCCCACCCGGATACGCAGCTGAATAAACACACTCAGTATTCGTGTCACGTGACAAACGTTATTGCCGTACGCACGTGGCCTTGAGTGATCACGTGACATAATGCGCTCGGGCAATCGGGTCTGATTCTGATGGGTCGGGATTCCTGGGTGTCCCAACGTCATCAGGTGACCGGTTTTAGGCTAGTGGGCCCGCTAGTTAAACGACGTCGTGCAAACTTTACAAATAACACGTCAAACTGAGAAAATAAACCATACGTGCAAGCCGGATTGCTCCTTTGTGCTGCAAGCATTCAGGTTGCATTCAGTTTCAATCGCAAGCCTGCTTATCAGTGAAAACAGCTCGCATTCCCAAATTCACTCTAGGTTAACGGCTTTCAGCTGATAAAGGCTAGCTGATTGATATCGAAAATCAGCTGATTGTTAATGATTCATACGATGACCGCTGCATTCCGTAAAACCTATCACTCATTTTCAACTAAGCATCCGACCATGAAAAGGAGTGAGTGACAACGAAAATACCACAATTTGACGGCAGAACCCACCTCACTTCCGCCTTCCTTGGTACAACTCAGCCGCGGCTACGTTTACGAGAAACACCACCTGCGCAGATTTGGCAGCAGGTGATGCCGAAGAACCTAGGTTAGTAGGCAGACAGCGCCACCAGACAGCCCGGAGTCTTGGAGGAGTGATGGTGGCGCCGGGTGCGGACTTTGCGACCCGAGGGAGAGGGGATGGGGAGGGGGATAGTCCTGGATTGATTCCAGGTAAGAGTGGGGCGGGAGATAACTAGTAGGTACAGGCTGGTTCCAGATGGTTTTCCAGACGTGATTTCAGGCCCGGGTGTCCAGACAGGTTCCAGATAATACTATAGACAGAAGATATGAGTGGCAATGCTTAAGCTGAGGATATAGTTTCAGAAGAGGTCCACCATGAATAAAGCGGGATTTCATAAATAGATATAGGCTCTTGTCCATACAGAGCTGCTGACAAGTAAATAACCGCGACCCTCTGTGTCTTTCTCTACATACCTAATGATTTTTCAGAGGCTTTGCGAACTATAAGCAGCCTTCCCGCTTACTCTTGTATCTGCACTAAATACTGTCTCTAAAATGACCACTGCGTCTCCCATCTGGTCCGTCAGGTACCCGGTACATCATGCTCCAGCCTCCAGCCTCCAGCCTCCAGCCTCCAGCCTCGGACGGTCGGACGGACCGCGACCCGTCCGACCGACCTGCTCCGAGCTCCTCATGCTAATCCAGGCACGTGACCGCGCATGCGCAATGACCCGAACCGTCGGCGACATTTTCACTGGGCCTCGAAACTCGTCGCGACTACTGATGAACTGGAGAGCGGCTAGACAAAAGTGTCTTCGGCAAAAGGTGTATCGTGGTTTCCATGGCAACAGACGGCCTCAGAGCTGGTTTCTGAGGACGTTTTGGAAGATGGTTGTGTTGTCATGAATGCGTTGCATAACCTTGTTAAAGGGTTGCTTCACTCTACCTATATAGGCCTTGCACTTGTTGAATGTTGAGCCTTTTCTCCCTTTGAATTGTCTTTTCACAGCGTCAATGTTCTCGTTCGTTATTCTAATCATGTTCCATTGAGTGACCCCTTAACACAGTACTATTCACTCCGTACTATCCCCCGTCCCTCCTCCATCTTTGTTCCTCGCCGCCTGGCGCAGGTTTTGCCGCACCGCGCCAGAATCGCCGGCCGAAAAACCGCATCAGCACCACTAGTGTCACACCGCGCCGCCATTGTCACGTCAGTCACGCCGTGCGCCGCTGTATGCCGCAGGTATCCCAAACTCGCCGCGAAAGATTACGTCATCAGAGCTCCAGCGCATGTCGAAAGCGCAAACCGCGTTTCGGGGATTCTTCGAAAAGCTAAGCGTGACAGATGTTCTAACTGTTGTCACTGCTTCAAAATCCGTACGTTTCTTTACTCTCGTTGGTCCAGGAAGAAGGAAGTAGGTCGGCTTCGCCCGCTGCCTTCAGCGGTAAGAAGGGTTGTGTCACAGCTTGACTGTAACAGTCAGTCGGTAAGAAGTGAGGGAGGAAAATACGATACAATCTAACCAATTTGGCCGTGAACGACTAGAAATACGTTAACACATCGCTTTTGGACTTTTTGTTTCATCTAACCATGACAAATGCCAGGAACTGTGCGAAAAAGAAACTGACAGTAATATCTTGCTGAACCAAGCGAAAAATGAAGGACGAGGATATCAAGCAAGATTTTGAGCTAGCATGCTCGGTAAAATTGGCCTTCGAGACCCACCGACACAACCATCACCACCACCAAAATCACCATAATCACCAGCTACCACCACTCACACCAGCAGCACCACAGCAACCCCCAACCATCACCACTATCTTCCCTTTTACCGTTCGCCGCAGCTCCGCCGCGGCTCCGCCGTCCGACGCTCCGCCTGCCGTGTTAATTTGTTCGTTACAGCTGTACCGCCGCACACGGGTGTAATGCGGCACAGCCTACCCTCTAACGAGTCAGGCGGTTGCAGCGACTGCGGCGGCTGGCCGTGGTAGGTAGGTAGCACGTGCTGGACTGGTAGGAAAATACATAGTGGAAATATATTAATAATATTTCTCGAAAATAAAGAAAGGGGAGGAGCGATGCAACCAATATCTAAAGGCAATGAGAGTAGAGTTCACTAGGCTTAATGATTCAAAAGGCGCTTACTACTGAGGAATGGTTAGGAAAGTAATTGAAATACATTCCTGGACAATAACTAAAGAAAGGAAAATAAATACAGTTTATGCTTGAAGAAATTGGTGTTTAAGAATCACTAAGCTCAGTTTATCAGAAGAATCTGAGAAATGGTTAGGGAAGTGTAATAGAAAAGCAGATTCCTTAAAAATAAGTAAAGGAAAGGAGAATTGCAACCAATATCTTAGGGAATCAGTTCATAGGGCTCAGTAAACCGATAGGTTTGCGGCTTAGCATGCTCCGATAGCAATACTGCATGCCTGGCACCACATACGCCACAAACTTTAAAGCTGAGCTCGTGCATTCTTTCTCCAAACCGTGGTGTTCTTTCTTCGTAAAAACGCTCGCTAGCCATGTCTGCGATAAGAATCAGAGGCGAGTTGAAAACCACAGCTGATATTTAGAAGAAGGATTGAAACGATTTGCTAGTTGGGTTCTCAGATATCCAAGGATGATACTAGATGACACCAGAGGTGGAACTTTTTGTTTTTCATTGGGGTTGTAGTTTGCCGGAGCCCAGGGTATACCCCCACCAAAACCCGAAAAGTCCCCGGATTCGGCCCACTATTTTTCGGGAGGGGCCCACATTTTCATTTACAAAAAAAAATAAAAAATAAAATAAAAGTGGTCCATCTCAAGGGAGAGACGGCTGACCCTGTCGTCCCTCCATTGGCTATGTGCCTGGTTGTAGGCACTCGGGTATCGCCAGTCGCCACCATGGTCGTGGCCATAGGCGGCGGAACGGGGAGGGCACCGAGGAACCGTGCCCCCTTTGATTTTGGCATTTTAACATTAGCCCTATGGGCGTTGCATGGAAAGAATGGGATCAAAAGTCGACAGTGCCCCCCTTAATTGAGGGTGTTCCGCCGCTAGGTACTGGTCGTGGCGATTCGGAAACGGTAGGTAAACGCCCAAAATCACAGTCCCTATGAATACTTGTTTCTTTCCACATTTGACACAAACATTACTCAGTATTGGAGCAGGGCTCTTTCCCTACGAGTAACAATTTAAGCCACTCGTGGCAATTGACAACGAAGACCTAAACAGGAATAGGGGAGAGTGGGGCAAAGCGGCCACCTGGGGCAAAGCGGCCACCCATCGTCTTAGCCCTTCATAGCTGGCGTCAGTTCCAATTTATGGTTTCCAATTATACTTCTCTTCACGGTCGTTCGAATGAGCCAGACCGGGGTTTCAGGCCCATCACCATTGTTCTGTGAAACACGGAAATGCATTTCTTGCCAGGTTACCAACTATGTTACAATTTTTAAATGTTATGTTATTCCATACCCGTTTGGAATTTTTATAAGCGTTCTTGTCCATGCATTGCATGGTTATTGTACATGTATTCTACCAATTTTAATGTTTTTTACTCCACTAATAGCTAAGATGGAGTATTTTTGTCTCGGACGGTATGCGCGGGGCAAAGTGGCCGGGGCAAAGTGGCCACCCCCCAATTGGCCACAAGTTGTTTCCAGCTGGATAAAAAACATTATTTATATTCAAATGTGTCGTCATGCATTCATCGTGGCCACTTTTCAGTTGCATGAGTTACCAAATAATGCAATTTAATGTTTTTTTCATGAAAATCCTTTCTTTGTTTACCTACAGGTGGAAGTTGATAAAGTAAACATCCATCCTCGCTTAACCTTGTCACCATCAAATACCCTAGTCGTACACGAGGCAACTATTTTGTTTCTCATATCGGGACTTGAGAAGACGCCGGTGGCCGCTTTGCCCCAGGGTATGGGGCAAAGTGGCCAATATGCATAGGTTTAAAGTTTTGTCAATATCTTTTATATGTGAACGCCTTTGGAAATAAAACGCAGTTGAAATAAAAGGCAACTTAATAGGGATCACATTGGTATAGAAAGAATCTTTCCAAGTTTAAAAATCAAGCGTTGGCATCGTTAGAAGCATTAGGGTGGCCGCTTTGCCCCACTCTCCCCTACGTTATTTTTAGACTAAAAAACTTAAAACGAGTCCATCTTTGTATATTAATGCCACTGTCGTCTGGAATACGTCTATTACGGAAACGGGTAATACAAACCGGAATAGTGACTGATCAGACATGAGATATTTTGCAAACGAGGACAACATACCGAACACAATGCCGCAAAGGAACATAACACTGGATCTAAATTATCTCAACCTGAGGAAACTAAATAATAAATGCCACAGCCTTTGCATATCAACGAATACTTCAATTAACTAGATGATCTTCTTTTTTTCAACGAGCAAATGTACTATGCATTGTTTGGCGAATCGTAAACAAAACGCATACTCTTCACAGCCACGATGGCTAGGAACACATAGCGGCTTGTTTGTCTGTCCCTGAGACACTGAACGTACACCGATTTTCAGCTAAATCGAAAGACCCCGCCGTTTACCGTTAAAATGTTAGTTGGCCGTTAATTCGTTAACGGTGCAAAATACCACCCCAAAAAGGTACATTTTCGGAATAAGCGCATCGAGGAGGCCCTGTACACCGATTTCCAGCCAAATCAAAAGACCCCGTCGTTTCCCGTTAAAATGTTGATTGGCCGTTTACTCGTTAACGGTGCAGAATACCACCCCAAAGAGGTACATTTTCGGAATCAGCGCATCGAGGAGGCCCTGTATACCGATTTTCAGCTAAATCGAAAGACCCCGCCGTTTCCCATTAAAATGTTAATTGGTCGTTAACTCCGGTGCAAAATACCACCACAAAGAGGTACATTTTCGGAATCAGCGCATCGAGGAGGCCCTGTATACCGATTTTCAGCCAAATCGAAAGACGCCGCCGTTTCCCGTTAAAATGTTAATTGGTCGTCAACTCGTTAACGGTGCAAAATACTACCTCAAAGAAGTACATTTTCGGAATCAGCGCATCAAACAGGCCCTGTATACCAATTTTCAGCTAAATCGAAAGACCCCGCCGTTTCCGGTTAAAATGTTAATTAGCCGTTAACTCGTTAACGGTGCAAAATACTGCCCCAAAGAGGTACATTTTCGGAATCAGCGCATCAAGGAGGCCCTGTATACCGATTTTCAGCTAAATCGAAAGAACCCGCCGTTTCCCATTAAAATGTTAATTGGTCGTTAACTCGGTTACGGTGCAAAATACCACCCCAAAAAGGTACATTTTCGGAATCAGCGCATCGAGGAGGCCCTGTACACCGATTTTCAGCTAAATCGAAAGACCCCGCCGTTTCCCGTTAAAATGTTAATTGGTCATTAACTCGTTAACGGTGCAAAATACCACCCCAAAGAGGCATATTTTCGGAATCAGCGCATCGAGGAGGCCCTGGATAACGATTTTCAGCCAAATCGAAAGACCCCGAAATATGCTGCTGTGAGACTGATATTCGTTGCTGCTGATTTGACAGACGTCGCCAAAACCTTGCATTTGTATCAAATGCGTCATGCTGGCTTACATGTGACTTAGTTTGCATCGTTTGCATTCTGTTCGCGAACCTGTCAGTAAGATTATCAGCACTAATTATCGCACAGGATTGGTTTTTTACTTTTTATGGTCGTCAACGTTGATTTCAAGTGTCGTCATTTTAGCCAAATATTCGTGCTGATTGGTGGTATTGTGCCAACTGACAAAATTGCGAACAGAGTGATATTTCACTTAAGAAATGTATTTGATATTATGATTATGGTGATTGAATGCTACATAGGGTGGAGGCTTAGGTTAGGTTAATTTATTTCTGAAGCTTACTGTTTTGTGTCAAACTTTTCATCTATGCTTATCTCTTTGATAAGCACAGCCCACAGGTATGAAATATTTAGTGAGAAAACCCAAAAGTACACTGGCGGATCAGGATCCAGGTGGGGGGGGGGGGGGCAAAATGGGCATTTGCCCCTCCCAAACGGCATAATTTTAATATTACGCCTATGGACGAGGCATGGAAAGAATCGATAAATTGTTATGGTTTGCTCCCCCCCCCCCCAAACTCTGAGCTGGATTCGCCACTGCAAAAGTATGATGAATGTTATGATTTTTTTTTTTGCTTTGGCTTCACACTTTCATGTTGCATGTTAAGATTTTTTGGAACACTTTCAATATGATTCACTTAGTATGCTTAAGAAGTGTGAAGTGATTGACTTTCATATCATGCTCTGCTCACTGTCTCAGCGGAATAATATGTTCTTAACAGAGCACTTTCAATGTTTTTAGCATCTGGAATTCAAAAAGATGTCCTAATTTATTGATATCTTCACTTTCTTGATATATCTCAATTATCTGCTTCTGTAGGGATACATATTTTGTTCATTTTCATGTGTTTCAGGCTAATTCTTAATTTTCCAATGTTGGGGTTGTAGTTTTGCCATTGGGGTTGTACTTTTAAAAATTGGGGTTGTAGCTACAACCGCCACGGTATATAAAGTTCCGCATGTGGATGACACAAGTAAACATCAGAAGTTGACAGAAGTTTATGGCCGCACAAACTCAAATGCTTTGATTTATGTATGAATATTTTTAAATTGCATTATTCGCATGACGGTGGGTAGGTCACGGGGGACGTATTGCATGCTCTTTCATAATTATTTCGTGGCATAAGCACTTCTTTTGCTTAGAATCGCAATATTTATGGGCAATTGGACGCAGTTAGTCCTTAGAACATACTGCTACCTAGTGTAGCTGCGAGTCATGAGATGCGATAACGTTCATTGAACGCCCTGCTATGTCCTTTTCAACAACTATTTCATGACACCAGTCACCCATTTCTTTACATCCAAACTCATGTGCCTAGCAGTAAATATACAAGAACACACGGCATCGATCTATCATGATTATCGAACTCAAAGCAGCCGTGAATACCTGTCATTGCTGTTTGGCCATGGCCAGGACTTTGCTTCAACGTTCCTGGAGTTTCCCATCTGTTCGATGGAAACTTGTGTTCGGCATTCCTGGCACCTGAATAATCCGAGATTTCGGAGACAATGTGGAAAGGAAAATAGCATTGGGACTTTCTTGTGGATGACGGAAAAGATAGGGAAGAGCCGATGGTGGTGGCGGTGGCTGAAACGGTTTCAGTGACTGAAAACCTAAGAAAGAACAGATTCAAAGCGCAACCACCATTGATGCACGTTTTGATGATGAATAGAATATATTAAAGAATATTTCTCTAAAGGTCGCCGTCCACTGCACATTGGCATCCGCCGAAAGTAAGCGTGTAATCGTCGATAAGCGCGTATTTTCGGCATTTGCTTAAATGACGCCGTCCACTGCACAAAAACA
Source organism: Amphibalanus amphitrite (assembly GCF_019059575.1). Classification (NCBI taxonomy): domain Eukaryota; kingdom Metazoa; phylum Arthropoda; class Thecostraca; order Balanomorpha; family Balanidae; genus Amphibalanus; species Amphibalanus amphitrite. Next base: position 18,860 of record NW_024882705.1, on the reverse strand, counting down.
TTGGCAGAGATGCTCAAAGCACGGCTCAAAGGACCCGCCGGCCGAGGCCGTATACAATAGAATGGAGAAACATAATTACCATGGCTCGCCTGCCCGTCCAGTTAGTTCGTACTAACCACGGTGACTATAAATAGTACTAACGAATAGTGTTTTAACCAAGGCTATAGAACTGTTTTAACTATTGTCACAAACCTTCAGTTATAGGAGAATGGTTAGCCGTTTGTTTACATCGTTGACCTTGAAAGATGACGTCAGCGGGTGTCTACCAATCTTCGCCATTATTTATCTTCGAGGATTTTATCCTCTAAGGCAGTTTGATATTAAACTTTTGGGCTCCCTTAGAGCGTAAAAAAGGTTATTTACAGCACAACAATGTCTTAAAAATCGACAAAACTTCGACACCCCGTGACGTCATCTGTCTCCTGAGCCCTCCCTACGTGACCTGCCGACTCTGATTTCGCTCAGTTTTCACTGTGAAAAATCTGGGCCTAAGGCACGTGCTCTCTGCTCGGCACCGGCCGCGGCCCAAAATGTCGCAAAGATGCGCCCGCCACGTGCAAACCGCTGAACGCACCCCTTCGAAAAGCTGATACGACAAATGGTTGCATCCGTCCTACTTTGTGCGAAAATTTCACCCCCGTAGCCCGCACCGTCGCCGAGCAATAGCCCGCCAAAGGGAACTGAATCATGCGCAGTCGGCGTCAACAGCGGCAGAAAAAGCTCCCACGATCCAACTTCTCCGCCACTAAATTAAGAGCGCAAAGTAAGCGATGAAAAGATAAACATGCCGAAATGCGTTGTCGGCGGCTGGGCCGTTTCGGCGTCTGTAGATTCTGCTCCTACCATTGCCTCTGTAGTTAATTCTGTCAGTAAGCGCTTATTTTCGGCGGATAAAAGTGCAGTGGACGGCGACCTTAACAACTTTTTAAGCAAATTTTCTTTGAACCATACATGTCCAGTGATCAAAACACGTGGCAAAATGATTCAGAAGCTTTAGCTCCTGTCTTTCTTAGGTTTGCCAGACTATAGTGACGATGCTAAGTTTGCTTTTCTTCTGATGACATCGACGACGAAAGCCCATGACAGAAGTGACGAAAACAGAAGATTTGGCGCGGCGAAAGAGCGGGACAGACCATATTTCACCACTACCCTTTTCAACGAGGTGACGCATTGATCTATCGAATCACGAGCTTCTATTTTCTTGTGATGTTTCGATAACGGTTCAGCTGCCATGAATCACACTAACAATTCACATGAGCGTCACATCAATATCATTTTTAGACTGCTCTAGCGAGGGTGTGACCAAAAAGTTTAAAAGTTTGATTGTCTGTACCCTGTCGCACCAGGCACTCGGTTTAATCTATTCAGTGTTCATTGTAAGCCAAGCCCAAATGAGTACCAAGACCTATTCGTATCGACCCAAATGAGACGACGAATATATGCATATCGACACAAATGATACGACAAATAGGCATATTCATATCGACACCATTAGGCAATCTATAGATTCACCATGTAGCAATCACAGGAACACCATTTTAACAACCTGCCCAAGAGTTCAACCCGATTCCACCTCTACTGTTTTCAATAACCCTTGTAGAGGCGTGGTAGGGCCTGAATACAGTACAAGCAATGGGACGGGAGCGGAGAACGCTGGTACAACAGCAGACCCCAGGGAAAACATGTCACCGGCAGTGTTTGTTTCATCAAACAAACTCCACAAGCTGATGCAACTGGCGAGTTAGAGACTGAAGGAGGCATGCGCATGAAGCTCTCAGCTGGTATAGCTTCAGGGATATTGCTTTGTGAAATATTAAATATTCCATTGGCATGATTGTTTTTGATACTTTTGACTTCTGTTCTAAATCTTAATTCTCTCTCAAAGATACACTGCCGGAAATCATGCGTAAAGCGTATGGATATTTTGTGTATGCATTTGATTTTGCGTCCATTGGGTATTATTCACATCATTATCCAGTTTTCAGCTTGTCATTGATCGTTGATCCACAATCGTGCCGATCCTACAGGCCATATTGTCACCTAGATTGATATGACACTCACAGATTATCAAGACTGAAAGTGAGCGCGAGTCGTCGTCATTTTTTGTCTCACTCTTTTTTCTTCTTCTTTTGCTGGCGGCCCTCACGATTCTGGCGCAGCGCCGAACGAAATGATAAAATCTGAACGTCTGAAGCCAAGTGATAACAGCCATGGCGACTGCGCACATGGTAACGGGCTAAAAACAGTTTTACAGCATACCGAACAATGTCTTACACTTCTGATAGCTATGTTGGGCTGGACAGTCAATAGCAGAGTAGAAATTCAATAACGTGAAGTAGGAAGTTGGGATTTGGCCCTGCTCTTAGCAATCAAACTGCGTAAGATTTTACGAAGTATCGGCAATTTTAGTTTCATGTAACGGTTTTGTATTGTTTTTCAGAAGCATCTCCTCTTTCCTCTTTCAGCAACAATTCATCATCTGTCCGCCTCTCCCTTCTCTCTCTCTCTTCTCTCTCTCTCTCCCCCCTCTCTCTCTCTCTCTCTCTCTCCACCTCACCTTCTCTCGCCAACATAGCCCCTCAGTTACGTCCTTCAGCACTGGAGCGAAAAAGCGTCCCTCTCCTCCTCACTAGCGGCCAAGGCCTCTGGGGTACACCCGGGCAGACTACAAAACAGATCAGCCAGGCGGCTCGGCTCAGAGAAACCTCAAGTTATGGACTCGTGGACAGTGTGGACGTTTGGAGTCGTGGTAGAGATGAGATGTGGACTTGTCGATGATTGGGAGGTGTGAAGTGTTGTTTAGGTGTGCCATGTTGACACGAGTTGTGAAAAGGGTATATAAATGAGAAAAAAGAAAAATCAGAGAGTGTATTCGAAAAAGTTGGCGAATGAAGCAGTCCAATATCAAAATATAGCATACTTCTTCCGATGGCTCAGTTTATCACTTCTGCGTTTTCGTTTCAGTGGTTGCAATGCTTGGTTTCTATACGTATAACTCCGAAACATTCAAACCGGGTGAGATCATCCTCCAGGCATCCAAGCCGGCCGCCGCGTGCATGAAATGCATCACAAATCCAATCAATCCCATCTAATCGATTTTCTGTCTCGTCGCAACCCGTCCCGCATCTCGCTATCTCCGCCTGATAAAACCCACAATCTCCAAGCCCATAAAACCCACACTTACTCCCAACTTACTCCATGTATAACTCCCTATATAATCCACTTTCAGACCCCCCAGCTCATAAACCCATCTCTGGCGCAATTTTCAGCCCACCCTGCCGCAGGTCGCCCCCACTGCGTCACAGATGTCGATCTGCGCCAATCAGCGCGCCAGGATGGCCTCAGTACGCCGCGATTGTCGCAGAGATGTCTCTGAGCCGCCGGGTCTGCAGCGGCGGCGACGCGGCGCTCAGACACCACTTAGCATGCCGGTTACAAACGGGTTATGCAGAGACGAGCCAGGCGGCTATTGCGACTGCTGAAATGGTAGCCGTGGATATAGGAGGACGCAGCTGCTGCTGCGGTAGCAGGAACAAGAGCGGTAGCGGTAGTAGTAGCAGCAGTAGTTGCAGGAGGGAGGACAGAAGGAACAGAAGTGGTAGAGGGAAAAGCAAAGTAGCGGTGAATGGTGATGCTAACAGCAGCCGATCGCAAGAAGAGTAGAGGCAAGAGCAACTGCAAGAATAGCTGCAGCAAGCACAGCTGCATCAGGGCGATTGCAGCAGAAACAATTAAATAGCAGCACCAGCATTAAAAGCTGAGCCACCGTTTCCCACACATCTGATGCTTTTGCTGTCATCTCTACCGGATCTGTCTATCCAACACGATTAAAACTTCCCTGTCTTTTTCTCTCAGTCACTTTCACACCTGTTTAGCAACACCTCCTGGTAACACGCATACCCCCCCCCACCCTACATCCCCCCCACCCTACATCCCCTCCCCTCCCTGGCCAAACTGTCTCCCATTTCAGCGACAATATTGTCATTGTATGTGACAGCTGCAACGGGTATTTTCCGCTACTGCATCGAATTTAGAAACCTGAACCGGTACTGGAGCGCTAGGTATGGCATTTGATATACAGCTCATCATGCGGACACGGCCAGGCGGATACTCGTGTTTTCAGACTCGATGGTAGAAGTAGTGTGGTGGTTGTGGTGGTGGAAAATGAGGGGAAGGGGGATCTGGTGTTGGATGGTGGAGGCGTGAAGGTGAACGATAGACGATAGGCAGTGGACAGTGTCTAATGATAGGCAGTCTAATGTTTTCAGTGAACATTAGACAAGAATAGCATTGGTAGCTACGGGGACGGTCTGCAAGCAGGCGACGTCAAAGAAAATTCCAGAGCCTCCAGTCTCCCAGTCTCATGACTAGCAGGTCGTGACAAACTCTATGTAAATTACCCCAACCGAACATCACCGTTGAAAGGCATCCAGCGGGCCCGTGCGGAGAATAATCTGGCGGCTCTACAGCACCCGGACTCGTGCAGAGGATTATCTGGCGGCTCTACGGTAGCGGCCGTTTTGCAGCCGCAGACGGTGATGCATCATCTGCAATGTCAGCTGTGCGCTGCTGTGAGTGGATCGAGGAAAGCAGTGGTGACAATGTTGAACAGATAGCCAGTATGGAGTCTGACAGTAGTTTGTCTTAAATGTCATCACATGCCTCTTCCGTTTATAAGCAAATGCACTACCTTTTCAGGGGAGGAAACATTGAGCGTAAAAGTAAAATATATGTTGCGAGTAAGAACAGGAAACGTAGGCATTGCTCTTGTAAACTCGTAAAAAAATGAACTCAAATTACATCACAGATCTCATATCACATATGATCCACAAGTAAACGTCTAATACAAATTGCATAACTATTGGCTAAAGCTCCTGCATGTTGCGACGGCGGCAATGATAGAACGGTACCATAACATGAAATGTTCCGCCACGATCCCCCCGGGCCAAGAGGTGTCTGCGCCCCACCGGCGACATTAAGGACAGAGATAGAGCACATGACCCCCGCGACTGCCCCCGGGGACCTTCAGAAGTGCCGACCCTTGAGCTCGGCGGGGAACTGACCTTTGATCTGCCGATTCAGTTCAAGCCTAATAGGCAGTGGAAAATCTTCGTATGAGCGGAGCTAGCCGTTTGTTGCATTTCAAACAACATTCTCTGAGAAATACTTGCATTTTTATAGCATGTTAGTCAAATTGTTTTGCAAATGCCGCTTATCTTCCGTTCTCTCGGATGGATCAAGGGCACAGAATAGCCACGTCCAAGCAAAACTGATAAGCTATTCGGTGCCATAAGGCGCGTACGCACAAATATACGCACTTGAGTGCGATTCTACCACTTGATAAGATAAAACCCATGACCTTGTCGACAATAAAAGCCTCAATTCGTGATCTAACGTACAATGCTATGCATTATAATCACGAGCAATGGAAAGAATGCCGACTTGATCTGCACTTGACACAATATCCGGGAGCGGAGTGCGATAACATTCCTTCTACGATAGCATAACTCTGATCTCACCGTATGACGTCATTTACGAGACATGTCGTCACGTGGGTGGGTCCCGTCTGAAGAGTGGGGGTGGCTGTAGTGGGCGAAAACTTAGTCACTATGTGTCTTCGCGCCCAGATATTTAGATTCTACAAACAAGAATATGGATTTATATACCGCGGTTCATAAGCAACTTCTCCACCTTAGCGTAACACATTCAGTTTCAGACCTCCTCATTTGCCCTCATTTTCACCATCACCTTCACAAGTTTTCCGCAGTGACAATGTGGTCATCTATCAAACTAAAAGTTCCATTCTATAGGATGCATATTTTCAAGCAGCTCAGAGATGGTGTACCGTAAGTTGCTGGTCAGCTTCATCAAGTGCTGGGACGGCTTCTGCATCAGGAAGTCTCTGACTCATCTGACGTACCGCTCCTGGTGTAAACTCTCACTACCCCCAGTTTCTAGGAGGCGGCAACATCACAACTATCTCACTATTATCTCAAACAAGCACCCCAGCACCTCCGTCGCTTTTGCCGCCCAAGCCACCGGCGGAGTCGGCGATTTCGGCATGACCTTTGAGCACTAGCAACACCGCAGGTCATGTGCAGTGAGACTTACCCATGAGACCCAAAACGCTTCCATCCTAGCTATTCGTATGAGCATGTTTATAGGAAACGATAGGGTCTACAGCTAGAGGCGCTGAATGTGGTGTTATGTTTATTTTTGGCGGTATCATTTAACCATAATATTTCTACTGGGATGGACCTCAACTCCGTTAGGGCTAAGATGGTCATTACGACTTTGTTAAAGATGAATAAGACTGTCAAATGTGTTGAACAAGGGTGTTTTCATAAGCGCTCATGCTTGTGGTAACCTATCACCCTGCTAGCTGCTCCTCTAGCGCTTTACGTTTTCTGTTTTTTTTTCTTTTGCTGCCTATTTTAGCTCCTCTACTCCGAAACAAAAATTGGATACAGACTGGAAAGAAACACGTTGTCAAACTGTCACCTTGACCGCCTATTTTTTTTTCATGCTGCGTGATTAATTGATTAAATAATTTTCTCAGAGGTCAAGCTCGTTCTTATTCGCAGACATAAATATAAAACTTTAAATCTGCTGAAACCACTCACACCAGTCAACCTGTTTGCCAAATTGTGTAGAAACCCGTCAACGCCTGTCAATATTCGTCAACACTCACAGACACCTGTATCCGCAAACACCCATCAGCATTTATCAGCACCCTTCACCACCCATCAGCACCCATCAATATCCTCCAGCACCTTATAAGGCACTATCAAACCGTGCCAATACGTGTTCGATAGCTGCTGCTGAAGCTGCTGGCGGCCCTTTGACCTTGCCGGGGCCGCTGGATGGCCTGGGTCTTGTCTGTCATCTATTGGGGGAGGTGGAGGGGGTATTGAGGGGGAGGAGGGGGAGGGGACTGTTGGACGTTGGTGCAGCGGGGAAGGCGCTAGGTAACAGTCAAGACAGTGGGTAAATGGAAACGGGGAGAACCGAAATTATGTTGCCCTGAAAAGCAAATAGTTCGAGGAGAAGAGGAAGAAAACTATGAAAAAATAGCAGAAGACAACGATGTCAAAGGAAAATAAAAGAAGGTAAAGAAACGGGTATCTCTGCCTATGAGCGACCATGTATGTATTTGAAGGGTAATAATCTGAGCAATGACACGCATGTCTATGGTGTCACCGTCGCGCGAGCGGCGGCCTGGAGTCTCTGCCTGGGGGCACGGCAGGGGTTAGACGCAGTGCCGGGGGCGGGGGCGGGGGCGGGGGGCGGGTCCGGGGGTGAGGTGTAGCTCCGTGGGCGGGGGCGGGGGCGGGGGCGGGGGCGGCTGTATTTAGTCTCCCGTCGCCGGCGGGTCTCTGTTTGGACAGCGCCCCACCACAGTGCGCTCCCGCCCCGGTCCCTGTGGACACCCGGTGGTGAAAAATGGTTGTGCAGCCGCAGCAGCAGCAGCCCAGGTGACCTACCCTCTTGCCAGTCTGGCCCCACAACTCCCATTACTTCCCAACTGTTCTGAACATCTCTTAGCACCAGCAAGTAGCCTGAGAGTGGCTTGATTGAGCTGCGTAGTGCGCAAGCGATTTGATTGAGCGGCGCAATGTGACTTGATTGAGAAACGCAAGTGACAAGATTGAGCAGCGCAGGTGACTTGATTTGATGTATGCATAGATGACTTGATTGAGTTGGAGCGGCGCAAATGACCAGATTGAAATATTAGTGACTTCATTTGATATTTCAAATGACTCAATTGGTCAACTTCTGAACAGCTTTGGTAGATGATTCTGTAAACTCATTAGTAATGGTTGCGACTTGCGACCATGCAATGAAATCAAAACAAACTTGTAAATAACCGGTAGCAGATCTCTCTCTCTCTCTCTCTCTCTCTCTCTCTCTCTCTCTCTCTCTCTCTCTCTCTCTCTCTCTCTCTCTCTCTCTCTCTCTCTCTCTCTCTCTCTCTCTCTCTCTCTCTCTCTCCGCTTCACTACCGCACCAATCAAACGCTTCTTAGACAATGACGTCACCACGCTGGGTGCGGCACCTTTTAGCGTGACCTGTATAACGTAACGTCACGTGACGTCACGTGACATATGACACCCGTGACGGGTGTGGCTGGAGTGACAGCTCAGTGTCTGCTGTCTGATGTCTGCTAAGTCTGGAAACACAGCAAGCTAGTGCTAGCTAACGGTGGGAGGTCTGGTTAGTATTGCCTGAACTCCACCCAGACAGCCTGGAGCCTGGGGACGAGCACAGTGGGTGCAGTGCAGCTGCTCCTGCGAGCGCTGCAGAAGGACCGGCAATGACACTGTTGCACCACCTCTGCCCCCCCCCCCTCCCCCTCAGGCGCCCCCTCCCCGCCATGAAGCAGACTGCACCCCCCCCCCCCCCCTGTAGCAAGCATTCGGACCGAACGAAGCATGCTCTCTTGCTCTCCAGACTCAACCAAAAGACAGACGATTGGGAGCGTGAGTCGGGTTCACGTGAGGTAATAACTCAAAACGCCGCTAGACAGGCAGTGGCAGCGGAGACGTGGGGCGCCAAATAAAAGAAAAACAACACAGGTGGATAGAGTAGCGGGAATGCCGACAACGTAAAACCACATCAAGGAAGAGGTTAGGAGACCTGTGGTTTGAAAATGTTTGGGTTAGTGGTGAGCGAGCTCGGGTGAAGTCTTGATAGATGAATGATGATGCTTGTTGCTAGGCGCGGCGTAAACGCGGAAAGCTAAAATTAAACCAATGTTTTCTTTGCTAAAAAATGGTTGTTTATTCGCAATGATAATAATTGTCTGTGGTTTTAGATCGAGGCATCCCTCGCGAAATAAGTTGAAAAAACTATGTAAGTTTGAAGCGAAGCCGCGGACCACACGCGGTTCCCCATAGCTACAACCGATCCCGGATGGGCCCCAAATGGAAGAAGACACACCCCGAACAGACCGTTAGCAGCTGATAGCCGGCCAGCAGCTCTCTAATTGGCTGTGACGTGTTCGCGGAAGCTGTGTTAGTTCAATCATATGAGGGCGAGACGGTGAGGTCTGTTCATGAGGTGTGATCATTGCTGTAAGTGCAATTACTGACCAGCATGACCAGGCAAAATAATGAATTAAACGTTAATAAAATTATGTGGGTAATAAAAATTGCGACGCGGATAACAGTTTTCATTTGCTTGCGTGACTTAAATAAGCGTAACTGAATCGGAGCTTCTAAAATCTAAACCTAATGCGTATCACCAAGGTGATCCCTAACATTTACTGAATTGACACAATCCGAAATAAATTGAAAAGGTTTTGGTGATAATTAATGAAAAGGTCGCCTTTCCCAGCGACATGCTCCATTAAATAGCAAGTTTTCTTCATTACCTATAGAACACACAAAATATGATCATACCCACCATCGGCTTTCAAGCATTCATTTGATGTGAGTGCCACCCGAATAAGCTAACGTTGACACATCGAATCGGCATGGTAACCCTCAAACCAAGCTAATCTTTTCCGCGAATCCACACCGATTAGATCAATAGATTCCTGATCAATCTGATCAGCTCAATCGATTCCTTGTTCAATAGCCAATCTCGGAAAACCCAGCGCTTCGCCCTGTCAATTTTTTCAACGACAACTCACCCTTACCTGTCTAAATTTTCCCGATTCAATACACCCGCCGCATCGCGATACAACGTAATCACCTCATTTTTCCTCGCGCTTTTTTGACGTCACGCGCATTTTTATGACGTCACCAGCGCGTGCTGTGGTGTCATAGCTGATGCGCCATTGTTCTGACGGTGCACAGCTGGACTCCGTGCACGTGCACGGTCACTCGTGCACGGCTCATTGTGGGCTCGTGACTTATGGGTATCATTAGCCGGACAGCGTATTTCACACGAAGGTATTGTTTTTGGGAGTGGTATAGAGGGGGTATTCAGGGGCCGAACATATTGGGAAGGCGGTAGACAGGTGGGAAAGCTCATAGCGGTGAAGCCATGGAAGTACGCTAAGGTAGAACGTTTGATTGAAACGAATACATTTCCAGTATGTATGGGAATTATTGATAACACTGCGTGTAAAAAGAAAATGAAAGATGTTTTTGTTCCGTGAAAGTCGAATGATTTCTTTTTGAAGAATTTACACAGCATGGCTTGTTTATGCAAGGTAAAATACCCATATGTCGTCATCGTTTGGTGAAACTACAGCTTTAGAAAATATTCCGTCTGAACATCCAGCTACAAGCCATCTATGATTTCCATTCCCTCTGCCAAAATACCACACATTTCCACCGCTGCAGCTTGTGATCGTCCCCGCCGGGTATTATTTGTTTTGCCGAACCATTTCCACAAAATTTGGGGATTTCTGTCCGCAATTTAATCGCAGGAAATCGCCATATCCGGCCAGACGTCTGGGCAATATCACCATGAACGAAACCCATCTGGCAATAACTCCCAGATCTGGCAGCCGTAAAGCGCGACAGAAAAATGCACTCGGTCGAAATGCGGTTAAATTTACATCACGATCGTCTCGTTTCCGGGCCGAGTTTGGGACGAATTGACTCGGTAAACCCCAGAGATCTGGGTACTGTTGCTTTACACAGCACTGAGCTTTATTGGATGCGGCCAGACTTTGGAGCATTAGTGCAATTGGGGTCTAGGAGGTTTACGCGGATTGGCGCCAGGCCAGTGGTGGGTGGAAAAAGAATGCAAACTTTTACGGTGCTTCTGTGTAACTGGTATTAGGTTTATATAAATGCATGAAAACCACGGGAAAGTAATGCAAAATGATAAAAAAGAGAGACGGGCTTATCATAATTTAAAAGCAGTTATCATTTTAGAATTTCACAGCGAATAGCTTTTTAAACGCCGGCGGTTGTTCTCAAATTACTCATGGAGCATTGCAAAGCAAAGTGTCCCACAGTACACCTACTGTGGGACATATTCCAGTCGCTTCTGAGTCAACAGTCTCTGGTCTCTAAGCAAGACGTAATTGCATACAAGAATCCAACTAAAAGACTCTCACACCCAGAGGTCGACAAAATTCATGGAGTTTCTCCGACTACCGGCCAATTTTCTCCAGCCTTTCCTTCGACGATTGTGAGAAATGGTGAATTTGGATACCTATCCACCACGCTAGTGCGCAAGTCGCAACCCAAAACACTGGTAGGGGTATGGTATACGGCAGTCATACACAAATGCAAGAAGTCTCATGAGTCGGAACATGTCGGCACATACGAATGTAATCCACATTAGCCTGATCCACGGAACCCGACTCCGCCCCCCGTTCCGCCGCCTATGGGCATATGACGTATCGACGGCCCCACTCCAACCCCACACACCGCGCCAACGCCGCACGGGCCTTGACGCCGCACCAGGGCCCGCCGCCGCCGCCGGCGCACCACGCACGCATTACGCAAGCGCTGGGAGAGTTTAACAGATGGCGCCCGAATAGCCAGAAATCCCTTGTGGTGGATCGTCTACAGTTAGACGCCCGTCTCCCACGGGCAGCACACGCACAACGTGCCGCACTGGCCGCCCAAAGATGGCGCTTTCAATTGCTTCCAAATCATAAAGTCTCCCGTTCTTGAGACTTTTCTTCGTATTTGAAGAAATTCCTTCAGATATACGAAAAACGTCACAAGAAATAGCGACTGTTATTGATAATTATCAGATATTATTTCTCAAGCCTCAAGATTTTGGCAGCCGAAGAAAACAACGGGCTAGACAAAAACACCACTTTCTCCGACTGCCAATAAGAGCGATATTTGGTTATGAATTGGTAGGGAAACAGACCTAATGGGCACAGACCTGCTTCTGACCGGATCAGACCAGCTCTGACTAGGGAGAAAGTGGAGAAATTGTATAGAACTGTGATCACTAAATTGTTATTCGTGCTGTTGCTACTTGCTGGTCTATGACATAGGTGCATGAATGTAACAATGTTGGCTTTGCTAATTTTAGAATGTCTTCCGTGATATTTTCTTCTTTTTGTGCTTTTCGCTCGTTTATTTTTCTCTGACCAGGGTCAGATGGTCGGAGATTTTGTCGACCTCTGCTCACACCAGTCAAGACTTGCCACTATGCTCGTTTACCAACCTCCACTACACTACACCAGACTGCTCAATGTGTATCCTAATCCAAATAACATGTCCCACTTACATAACTGATGACATTGAAATTAGCCTCGTCACGGGAAAATAAACTCTGCGTGGGGTCCCCAAATATCACCGCTCTGGCGGGGGACGTGTCTGATGGTTAACAGCGGAGGGAGGGGGTCTAAGAGCGACAAGGGGTCAAAGTCGTGGCGTGGTTCGTTGGTCGGGCAATGACTGGCGGATTTAGGGGTAATGAGTGTAGGGGAGACCCGGGAGGTATGGGCCCCCTGGAGGTATGGGCCATCTCAGTTTTGAAGAAGTGTTAAGTATTTTTACACATTTGACGGCGTTAACTGGTAGCAGCCATTCCGTTATACAACCCACGTGATTTTCAAAATCTTCCTCAGTCTTCTTTGGCAATGAGTGGTGATAAAGCGTTTTTGCCCTCTTCGAGTAAAATACTTTACATACAGAAAATTCGTGATAAATTTAAACCAAGCTCGTTCTATGATTTCAGACCAATGCTAACATAAAGCTTAAAGCATGCAAATAAAGACTGGATAGACAATTTGAAGCTTTCTTGCTAGATTATGAGATGAGATGCTACGCGAATTCTGGCGTCCTAACCGGGAGGTTCGGGCCACCCACCCCCGCTGATCCTAAATAAATAAAAAGGTGCTTTCATTGAGTGTCATCTTCAATAAGTTTTATTTTTGTCACGCAAGGTTGAAAATTTAACTTCAAATTTCATTCGAACAGAAACATATTATTTATGTTATTTCATGGTGCATGATTGAGTTTACCAAAATACAAATGTGCCCAAGTGACCACCATGAAGTAAGCTGTTGGCCGCTTATGCGGTTCCTGGGCTCTAAGAGAGATCAAGGCAGATACCAGCTACGAGTATTGTTCTCATTGTCGAGAAAAGAATATGAAACATGGCACCGGCCCATACCTCCCGGGCCATGGCCCATACCTCCCGGTGTATTTTGATGGATCGAAAAAGCACATTATTTATTGAAAGTTATCTCGAGACAAAATAGTTGATCCCAGATGCCTAATATCAAGCACACTTTGTAGGCGAAAGGCAACTTCACGTGCACAGAGTGAAAAACCGGGTCTAGCCACTGCCCATCCGAAGAAAATTGCCTTTTCACAAAACCGGCCCATACCTCCCGGGTCTCCCTTATATTGGCACTAGCGATGGTGGATGATATGACGCCGTAGCACTTAGCCGTCTGGTTTTGATGAGAACATGAGTGTTTTGCGATTTGCGAGACAGTTATAAAAAGTTTGTCATTACTGAGCAACGAATACCAAGAAGTTTCAATGATCAGCTTTTACAGCAACTGCCCCTAACAACAGCTCACTGACACTGACTCGACATCAGCATGACGACACCTGACACCGCTGACACGTGGTGTCAGTCTGACACGACACGCGATACTTGAACGGGTCAGCGCTCGGCGAGCATGTGACCTTGGTGTTACCAGTGTCCTTGACCCAGTCGGTATAAAGTGACCTTGACCCAGTCTGGATGGACCCTTTCTACGAATCCCTGATTGGTAGGTACAGGTTCGTCGCAGAGGAGACAAACTTGGAGCGCTGGGATAATTGAGTGGCTTATTCCTACAGCAAAGCACGTCTTAAATTTAGCAAAGCAGGGAATTAAGTACCTTTTTAACTCAAACGATTTAAGCAGCTTTTTCTCTCTTTTTTCACGGCGTTTTTCACTTTTTCACTCACAGGTTTACAAAAGGGCAACAAATGATAAAAAACATCTGGTTTCCATAGCAACAAAAAGAAGACTAAAAAATCTCTTCTGCATCGAAAAGTCAGCACATGATTCCTGCCAAATATTGAAGTGAATTCAAACCATTCAGCTCACCCGATGACTGATTTTACAAACATATTTTACAACGGATGGCAACGGTTACTATATGATAGGCGCCCGGGAGTAGGACGATCAGTTAGGCCACGTGGTGTGATATTTGAACGCGGCGCCTAACCGTTATAGATAACAAGAGAAAGCGGCGTAGCGGGTGCAACGTGCAATGTGCAACGTGTAATGTGCCACTGTAAATGACATTGATTGTAACGGCCGGGAACATGCTTGTCTCGATAAAGCAGTTGAGAACCATTTAGACTGAAAGCTCGTCATTGGTTGAAATGAATGATGTTCTTGGGAGTCCAGTTCTATTCTTTACTTGAAAAAGATACGTTTTTTCGGCATTGAGGACTTTGCTTCGTCCATGGTCTGAAAAGTTCGGAGCGAGCTCTGTGAATAGCTATATCACCGTATGCTTCGGCCGTTGAAAGCCGCCAGAATACTCACACAAATTGCGTCGCAATACTTTTCTGCACTATCACCATCCTATAGTTCTAAACTCCAAGTCTTGCTAGGGCACACTTCAATACCAACTCCGTCTCAAAACTAGAGACCCGTGGTCGCTCGTCCAAGACTAGTGTAGATTCCGCATTCTATCCAATGTTAGCCACGACCTCGCAGTCTGTTCTAGCTCGTTGTGCCATAACCAAACCTGTGAATGCTGCCTTTCCAGCTCCACAACATTTTTCCTACAGCCCATCTGATGCGCTCTCTGCAAGCCATGACGGCGGTACAGCCTTCCACCAAGGCACGTTTTCTCCCGCAGAAATACGAAATGCCTAGCCGCTGCGGTACCCGCAGAAATATGCATACATGCATAAATGCATTTAATAGGATGCAGTTAGGGCCGCAGACGAACTCTTCTGCATAAGAAGAGCAGACAGTGATGGGAGCGGTCATAACGCTACCTGCACGATTTTATGATCATATGTTTTATTAAACATGTCGGCAGCACGGTAGAGGGTCGTCATTGGAGACAGCTGTTAGAAACAGCGCTGTTCAGAGGAGGATGTGTGTTCAAAAGATGCTTAGGGTGAGGTGGGATGGAGGGAAATGTGTGAAATAGTGTGTTGTGGAGGAATTGTGAGTGGGAAAATGATATTGAGGAAGGAACTGGGATTCCGAAGAAGCTTCAATTGAAATGAGATGGGTGGGTTGTGTGCAGCTGATTGCAACAATTTTACAAGCTGCTGGCAAAGGTTGCGGTCACCTGTCAGCGTCGAAACTTACGGAAAACGCTGCAAAAGCAACGCGGTGAATGTTCAACACTAAGCTTAGCGAAAAACGCTGATTCTTGTATTGTAGGTATGTGTGAGAATAACTGGATTGCTGCTGGCCGTCCATGTAGCTATGCGCGCCAGTGCCGATGCGCTCATATCATGCAAATATGCGCTAATATGCGCACAGTTGCGCAATGCGCATAAATGCGCAACGGTACTCACCTCGTCTCCTGCGCATAACTCTCGTCACTCGGCGCATATTCCTGCGGTTGTGTTTCTCGGGTGGCGCCACAGCCGTGAAGTTTCTCGGCCCTCCCACAGCTTTCACGAACACAATATACCGCTCGCCAGTCTGGACGAGCGCCTCGGCGACGCAGGCTGTACGCCGGCTGGTGGCATCTCCCTGTGGTCGACGGAAACGTAGCCGAAGGGGTCCGTCGCCCACGGCGCCTCCTTTGACCACGCGTTCCACGTCGACGGTCACCTGGTAGAAGCCGTGTCGCTCGGCTCCTCGCGAGCGGACTGTTCCGGCGAATACGACAGGTGCATGCTGGGTTTTACGTCCCGCCCCGCGTAAGTCGTTACGAACGTCACATGTGGAGGACAGTCTCACAGTCACTGCGAGGAGGAGTAAGAAGGGAAGCAGCCTCTGCTTCGAACACGTCCCGCCGCGAGGCGGTGTCAGACGCTCCATCGCGCCGAAACGCGCCTCGCGCCTCGCGCGTGAGAGAAACTCTCCCACTCTCTCTCGCGCGGGTGGGTTCTTTCACAAACTCTACCCTCACGCAGGCGATTTCACTCGCTGACACTCAGTCCGGTCACTCGGACACTCGGTACACTCTCTCCGTCACTCGGAGTTGGGCCGTCGGTCCTCTGCGGCCGGCACACGCGAGGGAAGACGACGCGGGTCTGCCCCGAAAGCAGCCGCCGCCGCCGGCCGAGAGATAGGCTTCACTGCGCATGCGCCGGACTCCGTCCGTCGGCTGCTGGCCTGGGCGCCCTCCCGGTGGTGGGGGAGGGGGAGGGGGACAGGTGAGGGGTGGTGGGGGTAGGGGATAGGGAGATTAGAGATGGGTAGAGAAGGTGCTTTATGTTTTGGAGTTTCTTATGGGAAGATAGGTGACGATCATAAAATGGTTTCACTGTTATTTCTTTCCGAATCCTTTAGATAAGTATTGACCATTTCTTGACGTAGGTAAGGTTGGTTCTAGGTAGCTATGTCATTTTCATAGGTTGGTGTCGTAAGCAAATGCAGAAATTACAGACACACTTACGTTTGTAGATGCCAGTTCATGTTACCTTCTTAGGGCATGCTACCTTCCTAAAATGTTTGATACGCCTTTTCAATACTAAAACCATTCTGAAATTTCAATCGGCGTCCAGCTCCAAAAGCTCCAAAGTCCTTCTCAACTAAAACCTCTTAGCACGTGGCGACGTCTACTATGCAGACCCCACGTGGTTCTCACGAGCCGACCGACGTCCATTTGGTATCAGATCAGAGGGTCCAAAGTCCTCACAGCGTCCCTCCCACAAGGTGCCGTCAGGATTTATCCACTCGTCATGAGGTAGGAATAGTGCACTGGTTGTCATGGTGTAGTGGTAGGATGGGTGTACTATGATTTGTAAAGATGATGAGGCAGAGTGCAGATTTTCGTCTTTCCCACAAAATATCGCCAACGAAGCCAAAGTAGTTCACGTTGTCCTCTCATCGTACGCAATACCATAACACCTCATATGATATGATAATAAAACAATCAGGACGGCATACAGACACCTTTACAGGTCTCTCATTAACAACAATTGACCTCTAGGTCTAGACTTAATTAATAAAAGCTTAAATGTTCTTTTATAAAGGTAACTGATGTTTTTACCTAGCCTCACTATTTACATACTCGTCTGCAGTCGTTTTATATGTTAACCCCTGCAAGGCATAACCGTTAGTTTATATCTGAGTAGTAGCAGGCATAAATTATATGGGTGTCAGTTCTCCAACATAACTGTTTACCCGACAATTTAATTGGTGCCGGGAGTCGGGCTCGTCTGTTTACGATATGAAAACCTTAATCGTATGTTGCGTAACTTCACGAATGACCTCGTCATGATGACTTAAGAAGTTTGGATATTGGCGGCGCGCGATTGCAGTCATGTCGAAAATACAGAGAGAAGAGAAGTAACTGAAATTATCTACCTCAGACTGATTTAAAGAGGAGGGAATTCGAAGGGAGGCTAATCATTCTTTAAATAAAAACCAATACGCGTTATCGGAACATTTTATAACGCATTATCAGCTGTCGTCACAAGGTCTTCCTTGACTTTATATTTTTAGATTTCCGGTCATATCGCTATATTTAGCAGTGGCAACAATACCAAACCAAGTGTTCCTGAGACCTAACATGTTCTCCATTGTGGCGTGCGGAACTTCCCGACACGCTCCTGTAGTTTTCAATGGCTGACCGGCTAGAACAGGGCACAGTTTAGCAGTCCGACACCCACGCCTTTCAGGAACTTAGCTTGGAGCTGCTCTGGCGGAAATACGAGGTGACTGGGTGTAAGAGAGATGGTGGTAGGTATAGCGTTATAGCGTTATAGCGTTATAGCGTTAACCCTCGCCGGACCTATTGGTTTTCTACATACGCGCCGGCCGAGGGGGGGGGGGCGGGTACGACCCCCCCCTCGCCGTTTCGCCCCTGGTGGAGCTAGCGCGTCGCGGAAAAAACGAGCGTGTGCGCCGTTACGAGACGCAGATATTGGTACCCGATTTTAAGGTCCTAGGTCAACCGGTGACCTCTGAGGTCAGGTCAAGTGCCCCAAGGTACGGTTCAGTCTTTGGTGAATAACTTCGCAAAAAACGGCCGCAGAGCGCCGATTTTGGCAGCATCGTGTTTGCCTCGCTCAGGCGCGTCGAATTATATACATTTTGTCCGGGTCAGGTCAACTTGAGGTGTTGACCTCAGGTCAAGGTCAGGTCAGCACCCCCAGGTCACGAAGTTGGCCGAAAGAGGTCATGTCGCATATCATTCGATTCGGCAGGTCTTTCTGAGTCCATTGGTGGCTTTCTCGACTCGATAGCTCAATTTGATCAAGAGTTATTGACGAAAAACTAATATGACCTTGATGACGTCATAAATGACGTCACGCAAGGTCAACATTGCAAAAGTGACGCATCTAACCTTGCGAGGAGTGCATCAATCACGATTCTGTGTGCTTGAGATAGTTGGAGATCGTTCCCGGCGCCAGAATAGCAGTTTGAATTTTTCCCCATTGACTTATAATGGTGAGGTCACGAAAATGACCTGACCTCATATGACCTTTAGGAAAAATCTGAGATATCAATTTGAGACTCATAATGGATACTAGATCCTGCAAGTTTCATTTCCCTGTGACATCTCCTCTGGCAGTGAGGGCGTTGCGAAGTTGCGACATCTGAAGACCGTGCAGAGGTTCACTTATGACGTCATAGGTCAGTGACCTGACCTGACCCAAAAATGCGGTTGGTGTCAAAATCTGGCTTGAATCAAAGGTCAGGTATGCCAAGTTTCAGCTCTCTATCGGCAGCGTGCTCGGAGCTATCGCGAAAAAACCCTATGGGGGGCGGCACCCGCCCCCCCCCCTCGGCCGGCGAGGTTTAAAATGACCATGAGAGTGCTCCACATTTTGTAAATG